>NW_012112030.1:15949514-15973157 GCF_000951035.1 Colobus angolensis palliatus
GATGGAAACAGCAAAGACTAGTTGCAGGGGAAGACAATTCTTTACCTAAGAAAGTGTCCTGTATTCAGATTCACCAGTTTCTAGTGACACTGGATGCCTATGGATCACATGGACTGTGAGATATTTTCTTAGGAGTAAAGTTTTGTTGTGACATGTGTTATATTCAATGTTCAAGTATCAGTGGGTTGGACGATACTTCTCTCTCTGTCCCTGAGCATAAACTTGACTTCAGAAGACAGCATGGAGTAAAGACAAAACTCTCTCCTTTCCCATACTTAAGTGGTAGCATATGAAGTCTGGAAAGACATAATTAGGTGAAATATTTTATATTACTGTAGTAGAACTTTACCCCATTTCAGAGCTTTCCTTTTTCTTTCTTGTTTTTAAATCTGTAATTCACATCACACTTAGTCTGAACTGGTTTTCCTCCTCCAAACTCCTTGGCCTGTATCATAAATTTAATCTTTTATATGAATTGCTTTACATTGTTTTCCAGTTGTTTCATATCTTGTCTTCTTGATGCTATCGAATGTCAAAGACAGAACAAGGCCGGTTTCTCAGTGGGCCTATTTTCTCAAAAATATCCAGTCATGGGAATGAGAGAGAAGTTAGATAATAGTTTTAGTGAATAACATTTTTGTAGTGATCACCTTCAAAATTTCAAAATGCTTCTGTTTTTCCAAAAATAAAGATTGATTTTGAAATTAAGCTTTATTATTTATCATATTTTACAGAGGTACATAGATTGGAGATATTTGCCTTTGATTATTCAGCTAGTGGTAGAAATGCAAGACGTGCCAATTTTCTTGACTTTCTAAGCTAAACCAAACTAACATGAACCTTGAGAGTTGTGTAAGTTGTCTTGAGCGGGTCTCAGGCTGACTCTGGTGCCAGCTCATTGCCAAGACTGGTAAACACAGACACTCCTGCTGTGGTTGCTGTCAAACATGGTAAAATGAATGCTCTTGGTCAAAGCTTGAGAGTAGCTTGGTGACATTCCATTTGCAAACAGATTGCTGGTGCTTGGCTTGATAAATACACACATACACTCTCTTAAGAAGAAAAGTAAACTTTGGCCAATTCTATGTCATAATATAATCCTCAAGTCAACAAATTACAAGGGAAATTTGGAAAGCATTTTTTTGGCTATCTTTCCGTGATACCCCATAAGAATGTTTTACCTTATTCAGTGACTTTCTGAAAAGTTCTATGATTGAGGATTTTTTACAAAACCATATGGTTTTAATATATGTGTAAAAATCTTCTTTGCTGTTTCCCAAATATTGAGACAGAAATGTGACCTTTTTTCAATTCACGAAAGTGCCAGTAATTAGCAAAGTTATTCAAATGCATTGTCAACAATTAGCTTGACACACATACTTTTAAACTAATTAAATGCTATGTTGGTGTCCCCCAAAATTCAGATGTCGACACTTAATACCCAGTATGATAGGATTAACAATTTGGGCCTTTAGGAGATGATGTAGGCTACTCCATTATGAAGGGGATTTGTGCCTTTATAAAAAAGATGAAAGGGAGCCTGTTTGCCCCTTATAACACTTGCAGACACACAGAAGTTGTCATTTATAAAGTATTAAGTTGTTGCGAAAGTAGTTGTGGTTATTGCCATTACTTTCAATGGCAAAACCCACAATTACTTTTCCACCAACCTAACAGAAAGCTCTCACAGGCACTAAATATGTTGGCACCTTGGACCTCCCAGTCTCCAGAACTGTGAGCAATAAATCTCTGTTGTCTGCAAGTTACCCAGGATAAGTTATTTTGTTATAGCAGCCCGAACAGACTAAGACACTGGACTAAGAATTCAAGTTAGAAGAAACAAATTAAAATGCTCAAAAATCATGCACTTGATGTTAGGAAATTATCCAACAATTAAGTAGAAGGTTTTATACTTTGAGTAATCTTAAAGACAATGAAAAGTGCATAGTTACAATGCTTTCTGATATACACAACATGACCTTTTTGTTACTTTGGGTATTTACAGCTTATATTTGTTGTATTTGTTTTGATCCTTAGAAAAATGGAGAGAGGTAGATCAACTACTAATATCTCTAGGTACAGATGGCAATAAGTGATTTCTCAAGAGCAAACAAGGGGAGTTATTGTGATTGTCTGATGGTTTGTTTACTCTGAGACTCACTCTATTTCAACCTTCCACCTTTTCTTCATTTTCTATCCCAGACAGAAAGATTCCTCTTCTAGATAGACTGTCTGTTACTTCTACTCCATTTTTCGTACTTTTCTCTTTACATCTTACTCTTTTCATCTGCCAAATGCAGATAATAATAGCACTCACCTCATAAGACTAACAGAGGAGGATGTAAAATAAAATATATGGAGCACTGTGCATCTGCATACTTTGATTTATTCTCACATTTGCTTCGGACTTGTGCACATGCAAGCACGCATAGGACACACAAAGTATGCACAAATACTTGCTCATATCCCAGCCCAATTAGCTGTGGTGCCAGTCTCGCTGGGTAAAGGCAAGCCTCAATTTATCCACAAGAAGTACAAAGTATTGCCTACAGCAGCAGATTTCAAACTTTTTGCCTTTTCTGTACAGTTTGAAAAATTATTGAGCTTCCCCAAAGAGCTCTTGCTTCTGGGGGTTATAGCTACTGATATTAGATATTAAACATTAGGAATTAACACTATAAAATTTTTTGAATATATATTTAGATTTATTTAAAAATAACATAAATTACATGTTAACACAGGCAGCTATTTTTTAAAGACTATATTTTCTGAAACAAAAAAATTTAATGAGAAAATCTGGCTGTTTTTGAAATCTGTTCTCTCTATATACAGGAGGAGACGGTGAATTCTTAGCTTGGCCTGTGACACATTGAAACATACAAAGATAGAGGTGTCACAGGTTTATCTGTGTGATTGGCACATATTGCACATCTATGCAAATAAAGCAGGTTGAATTTGTAAATAGTATTACATGATTTATTCACTCTATTAATAAAGCACAAGGAAGCTTTCCTTACCCATACTTTTCTTTAAAAATCTTTAACTGAATTTTATATTATAGTGGTGATTATCAAGATTAAATTACGGAGGAATGACAATATAAGAAAAAGTGGGCCAGGCGTGATCGCTCACGCCTGTAATCCCAGCACTTTGGGAGGCTGAGGCGGGCGGATCATGAGATCAGGAGATCGAGACCATCCTAGCTAACACAGTGAAACTCTGTCTCTACTAAAAATACAAAAAATTAGCTGGGTATGGTGGCGGGCGCCTGTGGTCCCAGCTACTCGGGAGGCTGAGACAGGAGACTGGCGTGAACCTGGGAAGCAGAGCTTGCAGTGAGCTGAGATCGCACTGCATTCTAGCCTGGGCAACAGAGAGAGACTCTGTGTCAAAGAAAAAAAAAAAGGAGAAAGAAAAAGTGACCCAGCATGGTGGGTCATGACTGTAATCCCAGCACTTTGAGAGGCCAAGGTGGGCGGACTGCTTGAGTTCAGGAGTTCAAGACCAGCCTGGGCAACAGGGAAAAACCCCATCTCTACAAAAAATACAAAAAAATTTAGCTGGGCCTAGTGGTGCACACCTATAGTTCCAGCTACTAAGGAGGCTGAGGCAGGAGGATCACTTAAGCCCAGGAGGTGGAGGTTGCAGTGAGCCGAGATCCTGCGACTACACTCCAGCCTGGGTGATAGAGTGAGATCCTGTCTCAAAAAAAAAGGAAAAGAAAAAAGAAACGGTGCTTCAAGAAATTAACAACACTAGAGATGTGAAATATATATTGAAATGGAACACATTTTACTGTATTAAGTTATTTTTTAAAGAAAATGCAGTACCTATTGGTCTCCTCATGACATCATAACAATGACCTATATGCTTACTATGTGACAGATACTGTTTTAAGTACTTTTCATTTTTAATCTATTTTAGTTTTCACAATAGCCCAATGAAGTAGATACTATTATTACTGGTTCTATAGCTTTGAATAATTTCTTTAATCTCCCTGTGGATAATAAGAATTGCATACTTTGCAAGAAAATAAATGTGAAGAATCTAACAGATGTTCTAGCACAAAATAGATGCTTAACAAACAATAATTATTGTTATTCTCTATTCCTTCCCAACTCTTCAGTATAGAACTGTCCAAGTATTAAGTACTCATGAAAGCAGTGCTTCAATAAACTCACACTGAAAGGGAATAGAAAAGAGGAGAAAAAATAATGCATAGTTTTTTTCTCCTGATTTTTTTTTGTTGTTGTTTGTTTAGTTTTTTTTTGTTTTGTTTTGTTTTGTTTTGTTTTTGAGACAGAGTCTCACTCTGTCACCCAGGCTTGAGTGCAGTGGTACAATCTCAGCTAACTGCAACCTCCGCCTCCCGGGTTGAAGCGATTCTCCTGCTTCAGCCTCCTGAGTAGCTGGGGTTACAGACACATGCCACCACGCCCGGCTAATTTTGATATTTTTAGTAGAGACGGGGTTTCACCGTGTTGGTCAGGCTGGTTTTGCACTCCTGACCTCATGATCTGCTTGCCTCAGCCTCCCAAAGTGCTGGGATTACAGGCATGACACCACGCCTGGCTTATTTAGCTCTTTCTTGATTTCTTGTAGATCTTGTATCACCAGCAATGTGCTTATTTTCCCAACTCTTAGAATAAACATATCTTGACATCCATATTGCACAATCGCAAGTAATAAAACACACAAACAAAAAACAACAAACCTCTGCATTTATTTCATCTATAGAAAGTAACTTTCCCTTTGAGACTGTAATTGCTAACATTTGTAATAATTCTTGAAAGTTTCCACAAAGCTGCGTGCATTTAAAATATTTTTGGAAAACATATGTGTGTGTTTGTTTAAGTATGTGCTGTATTTTTCCTTATCAAAAGCTGTTGATTAATATTTACATAAACATGTCATGCGAAACGATCAGTCATTTTTCTGTGCTGCAGACATGCCTGGAAAAGGTCATTTTGTTTCTGTTTGAGCATGTTAACTATTCACAGAAAGATGGCAAAAATCTATTCGTTTGAGTTCTGTGGATTTAGGTGCATCTTGGTGGAGCATATTACATTCCTCTATAGGACCTAGTTTAGACTGAGTTTGTTGTCAGCAACACCAAATTGCCAAATGGCTGGGTATTTGAGCTTTCTGGATGACCAAAAATTGCGTACAGCCCTATTGTCCAGGCAGAAATTACACATTAGCAGTACCAAAGTAAGGAAAGAAATCAAATACAATAAGGGGTTAGGTTTGATTTTAAGAGGATATTTGATATTTCTCAGGATTTAGACCGCAGAACCACATTTACTAATTGTCCAAGCCCTCCTTCTGCTTTTCTGAGAAGGTTCTGGGTGCAGTGCTGTGTGGAGGCTTATTGAAGTCGGAGGCAAGAGCAAAATGGATGCCCTGGTATACACCTATTAATATAGTACCTTAGTTTGAACCAAGTAGAAGTTAATAAAAGCTCTACAATCAAAAGACATGACTATAAAGCTCCATGTTGACCAATATTTTCTGCACAAAAGAATGCAGGGCTTGAAAAAACAACCTTTTTTTTTTCTGGAGACAGGGTCTCACTCTATTGCCCAGGCTAGAGTGCAATGGCACAATCTCGACTCACTGCAACCTCCCCTTCCCAGGTTCAAGCTATTCTCCCACCCCAGCTTCCTGAGTAGCTGAGACTATAGGCACATACCACACCCAGCTAATTTATGTATTTTTTGTAGAGATGGGATTTCACCATGTTGCCCAGGCTCGTCTCGAACTCCTGGGCTCAAGTGGGCTCAAGTGATCTACATTCCTTGGTCTCCCAAAATGTTGGCATTATAGACGTTAGCCGTGGCACCCGGCCTCTTCCCCCGTTTTAAAACACAATACCTGATGAATCTAGAAGTTCCTGTTTCCTGCCATGGATGAACCATCTTCTGCCTTTGGCTTCACCTGAGTGTCTCACATGTGTCACATGAACTCAGGGACCAAGTTCTCTGGAGGTTACCTCTGCAATGTCTGTTCCATCTGTAAGGTCCTTTTCCTTTCCAGCATGAAGCACTATGAGCTCTGCTCTTCGTATGGAGCACGCAAACACCTCCGACTGCCTTCCCTTTTACAGTCAGTTGTAAACAATACTGCCAAATAATTAACATTTATGAAATGCATTTCTGAGCATATCATCACCAGCCAATTCCATGTCTTAGTTAATTGATCCCTTTTTTTAAGAAATTAAGCATACACTTCACTGCCAAACATTCAGTGGTCTCTCAATTGGGCACTGGTTTAGATTTCCAGCCTCTGGTGTAGCTACTCCCTGTACTGTAGCCAAACACTGTCACTGTTCCTCATTCATGTTGTAGGTTTTCATTTCTCTGTGACTTTGCCTTTTCTGGTTCCCATCAAGATAACTTTTTTTTTGTTTTTGTTTTTTTGTTTTTGTTTTTGAGACAGAGTCTTGCTGTGTCACCCAGGCTGGAGTGCAGTGGTACCATCTTAGCTCACAACACCCTCCCCTTCCTTCCCTGGTTCAAGTGATTCTCATGTGTCAGGCTCCCAAGTAGCTGGGATTATAGGTACCCGCCACCACCCCCGGCTAATTTTTGTAATTTTTAGTAGAGACGAGGTTTTACCATGTTGGCCAGGCTGGCCTCGAATTCCTGACCTCATGTGACCCGACTGCCTCAGCCTCCCAAAGTGCTAGGATTACAGGTGAAGATTACACTTTTGTAAAGTCCATCTTAAATAAAAAATATTTTTTAAAGCTTTTCCTTACTTCCCTCTATGACCTGATATGATTTCTTCTTCTTTCAAACTTTTAGAACAACTTTGGTGGAATCGCTCTTACAAAATTTCTTATATTCTAACTTACTGTACAATGATTTTCTTGCCTCATTTTTCCTACTAAATTTGAAATTCTTCCAGAATGTGAGCCATGTATCTTCTCATCTTCTCATTTTTATATGAGGTACAGGACCCAGTGCAAATACAATATTCTAATTTTTGTATTCTGTTATAATTATATATTATAATTATAATTTATAATAGAATACAAAAAAGTTGCCTAATTCACTATTGCCTAAATTTCTCCAATCATCATCATCCTGGTTAAAAAGTGAGATTCTCGACACTTCCCTGAGTGATTCCGACTCATTAGATTTAAGTGGAGGCCCAGGAATCTATATTTTTAGAAACATTTGAAATGATTTTGATGATTAACACAATTGGAAAAACACTGGCTCAACTGAATAAAAATTATTTATGTATCCTGATTACTGTTTGAAAAGAATTATTTATGAGACAGGCTAGATCCTTAACGTGTTTATTTATTGAAGAGGACCTATTTTGGAAAGTTCTGTATAGGTAAATAGGATGTTATAGTTTGTTAACATCTTCACTATGAAGTTTCCTGAAACAAATGTTCTTTGTTTTGTTCTATTTTGCTCTTCCTGGCATTTATGAGATGGCGTTTTGCCATGATGGTGTTTGACCAGTGTGTTTTCAGAGTCTGAGCTGGGAAGGCAACAATTAGAGAAGGAATGTTGGGGCTTGGGAGAAAAGAGGGTCAGCTATAGGGTGAAATGTCTGAGGACTGTTTTTCTATAATCACACGCACCCTTTGGAGCAATGTGCAGCCTTGAGTGAACTGTGATTTGGGAGAAAACGTGCATAGCCCTAGACCTCTCACTGACCTCTGCTTGGCAGTTTTAGGCTGCTGGTGAGTGCTCTGGAGGCGGAGCCCATGGAGTGCTGTTCTCAAGATGAAGACCACAGGCTTTTCTCTTGATGCTGCAGTTAGCACTGAGGGGATACTGGAAGCTGCACCTGTGGATCCTGTTGCTGGCCCTGCCTGCCTGAACTAAAGGCATCAGTAGGAGGAATTTGCTCTTTTATGTACAAATAAATATGTCCCTTAATTTAGGGCAAAAATGAGAATTTCCTTTAAGGAAAAAGATTACAAAAGAAAGCCCTAGGATCAATGAATGTAAATGATCTCCTTGCAGTAAATTTTCTGAGTATAACTTGTGTAATGTGTTTGGAATGAAATCTACCAGGGAAAGGATACCTTCTTAATTTAATTGGCCCTGCTGGCAAGGATAGTATTAATGAAGCAGATGTCTCTCTCAGTCTCTCTGAATGCTGTGATAGCAAGTAAAATTCCCTTTCTTTGATCAGAAATAGGGTAGTTAACACATCTTCAGGAACGAGGCTGCTGCTCAATTTTCTGATATAATTTTAATGATTTTTTTTGTTAGCAGACTTTTTCCATGAAGAAGGGGTTTCTCTCAACATGTTGAGCCCTGAACAGTGTATTTCTCATTCTCTTTTAAATACTACTGGTTTGGAAGCTGTGGAGATATCCCCTGATTTAAGCTTGTATTGGGATGTCCATGTGCTTCAGTGATGCCCTCAATAGTGTTGTTCTGGAAGTGCATTTGTAAGAGAAGAATTGGCTTAGGGGTAGGTGGAAAGGTCGGGGACCTTAGATCATGATGGAGTTGGGCTCGTACCTCAGGTGACTTTGGGCAAGGCACTCCACTTCTATGGTACAGTGAAAGAAGACAGTACTTGACTCCCTGGGTTATCTTGAACATTCAATTCTATACTACTTGCAAAAAATGTCTGAATATCCACTTTGTGTCAAATAATAAATAAGATGGTGCCTGGCTGGGCATGGTGGCTCACGCCTGTAATTTCAGCACTTGGGAGGCTGAGGTGGGCAGATCACCTGAGGTCAGGGGTTTGAGACCAGCCTGGCCAATATGGCAAAACCTCATCTCTACTACAAATACAAAAATTAGCTGGTGGTGGTGGCGGGCGGGTGCCTGTAATCCCAGCTACTTGGGAGACTGAGGCATGAGAAGCGCTTGAACCTGGGAATTGGAGGCTGCAGTGAACAGAGATCATGCCACTGGACTCCAGCTTGGGTGAGAGAGCCAGACTCTGTCTAAATAAAATAAAAGATGGTGCTTGCACTCAGGAGCTTACAAACATGTGGGAAGATCAAGATGGAAGAATCCAACATAAGGTCTAGAGAAAGCACCTATTTGCTCAGCTTCCAGAAACTGTAACACCTAACCTCACTGATATGAGAGCAGAAAGCAATTCTACAGCACCCAGGGCCTTTTTGAAGAAAGGTATAGCACTTTAACCCAGCTGAAAATTGATGGTAAGTCTCCCTCATATGAAGAGCAAAAAAAATTCTAACTTTCCAGTGAAACATTAGCCATGCTTAAAATAAGTCAATAGTAAAATAAAAGTAACAAGCATTTTAGAATAATAGAATATGTCATTAATGCTTTAGAGGTGAATTTTAGCTTTGCAACATTTTCCAAATACCAAAATGCTTGTGCCTTTGCAATGTGAACAAATTATTTATTATGCTTGTTTTGCTATTTTCTGATTGCTTGTATACTTCTGGGCCACCTTTACAACAGATTTGCCTGCTGATACCTCTAGATTTTGTAATGGTATCTTGATAGAGTGCTTCCAACCTGGAAAATTCAGGACTAATAGACCTCAATTTGTCAAATCACATTGCAGCGGGGCCAGGATTAGGGTGAGGGGAGTGAGGCAGAATCATGCACATGCAGTGTCACACCCTGTCTGTAGTGGGCGAAATGATGGCCTCCAAGGATGTCCAAGATCCCATCCCTGGAGCCTGTGAGCATATTACTCTACATGGTAAAATGAACTCTGCAGGTGGGATAAAGGACCTTTACATGGGAAGATTATATTGGATTATCTGTGTGGGTCCAATGTAATCACAAGGATCCCTAAAAGGGAGAGGGAGGCAAGAAGTCAGAGTAATTCCATGTGCAAAAGACTCAACCCACCATTACTGGTTTTGAAGATGGAGAAAGGGGGTCAGGAGAAAAGAAATGCAGGCAGCCTCTAGATACTGGAAAAGAGCGAGAAGACAGAACCTCCCCTCAAGCCTCCACAAGGAATGCAGGTCTCCGATGTCTTGTTAGTGTAGTAAGATTCATGTCAGATGTCTGATATGCAGAATAGTAAAATTATAAATGTATGTTATTTTAAACAGATAAATTTAAGGTAATTTGTTAGGGCAGCCATAGAAAACTAATTCACTAACTTTATTTAAAATTTTGATACTGTGCTCATCATGGATTTTTGTGCATTTGTTTCATTTTTTTAAAGAACATTGCACTACAATATTATTTATCTTGCTTATTGAGTTTTCTACAGCCAGGCTGAGAGCCTCCCCCTAGTTTTGGTCCTGCAGCGCAGGCTCAGTTTTGCAACGAAGAAGGATACTTCGTTGCTGGCAGCACTGGTAATGCTAGTGCAGCCTCATGTAGAAACATGATCCACAAATTTGCAGACCGTATTGCTTGTCACTGCTCCTTGTTCAACCTGAAGAATGTGTTCACGTCTTAACTGAGACTACAAGGAAGGGTTCGCTTTGACTCTGGCAAACTATCATGAATGAACATTAGCAGCAATGTGACAAAGAGCATATAAGGAAGAATTGTTCTGTGGGATACATGTTAAGCTTGGAGATCTTAAAATTGAATCATCCAAGTGTATTTCTGACATTGAATTTTATACTCTCATCTTATCACCGGGAGGAAGGACCTTTTCAACCTAACTCAATATCAATTATTTACTTACTTTGTCTGGGGATAGTATCTTCTATTAGTTAGGCAACCTGAGGTTAAATTCCAGACTTGTCTCATAGGCTGTCATCCTATAACTAGTGAAAGATCCAGTTCATTTTTTTTAATTTTAGTTAGCAAAATAGTGTATGGTACCATAGTCCAACACAAATAACTAACATGCATGGAGAAAAACAACAAAAGTAACAGATAACAACAGCAACAACATCCACCATTTATAAAGTACTCAATTTTCACGTAATCCTCAAAAGAACTCTAAAACCATGTTCTGTTATCCTCATTTCCCCAGATGAGAAAGTTGAAGTTTAGAGAGACAATAATACACAAAAATAACTAACACTTAAATAGAATTTACCATGTTGCCAGGCACTATTCTAAGGGCTTTGCTAGCTCATTTAATCCACAGCGCCCTAATAGGCATTATCTCATTTTACAGATGAGGAAATTGAGGCATACAAAGGTTCACAGGCTTAATGGAGACGTTAACTTACTTATAGTCATGCTGGTGGTGAATACATTGAGAAATAGGAATTCAAACTCAGATCTGTCCAATTTAAAAATACCATGCTCTTTTTACCATGCCAGTTGCCTCCTCAAACCTTCAACTGGAGTCTCACTAATCTGACTGATCTCATTACCTTAGCCACTCTCCCTGTTCCCTGTCATGATCATGTCATCTACCTTTTGACAAATTCCAGGTACAGTTCTGGTCAGCTCCCTGGGAGGGCTGGACAGAGTCACTTTGCCACTGCCAAGGGCTCAAAGCAATGGCTGTGAACACCACACCCTGAAAGTCCCTTCCTCCTAGGACTCCCTTGCTTGCTCCTAATCCTGGCAGTACATGTGGCAAAGGGGTAAACTGCTTTTCTCAGAAAAAAATTTATGATCCTGGCAGCATGACTTACCAGATCTTTATTGCCCTGCTGCCTTGGGAAAGGTATTATCTGACCAGGGTGGGTAGTGATAATGCTTTTCCATCAATAGAACCTATCATAGTGTTAAAGTACAGTCCATAGAATTTGTTTTACTCTACTTAGCAACATTTCGGGATATCTTTAAAGGGACACTTTAGAATGAAGGTCGTTTTTAAAATTCAACTCAGAGTCTATGATTTACCTGTAAGATATCTTCTTCTTTAAGTTTTATTCAAATATGAATGGCTTTTTTTGAGTCTTAAAAGATAACTGACTATTATTAGGTACTTTAATGACACATTTTAAATCTTTCTATTCCTAGTTGATTGTAATCTTAAATTTATTTCAAAGGGTTTATTGTAGGAAGTAAATATTCTGTCAATTTATATTTTAAGTTAATTTAAAACTAACAATGACTATGACATTTTTCTGAGATGAAACTCATGATAACATATGTTCTAGGATACATATTTGATTTTATATACATCAAAATATATGTTCATTTGGATGATTCTATTTTTATACATTTAACATTTATGAATGATAGAGGATATCAATGTCATAGCTTAAAACACCACCAAGAAACGATGCAAGAAACAATGAAAAAAAAAAGTCCAAACACCTGATGTTTGTTTCTCCCATCACTAGCTATGAAATCATAATACTCTGGGTCTCAGTTTCCTCTTCTTTAAAATACAGTTAATAAAATATGTCCTTCCTACATTATAGGGTTGACTTTAAGAAAAAAATTAGAGAACATAAATATAATTTGAAGAGAAATAACGTCACCTCCTCTGTGTAATTTAAACTATTGAAAGTTACGGTGTCTGTTTCTAGGGACTACATACACTAGTTTCATTTACACATTTTGGTCACATCATAATTTGCATCATGCATTGTATGTTTGTATTTCTTGTATATATGGAACAAGTGACCATGACAGGAAAAGCATCTGTTGTCAGGAGACAGTTTGAGGTTTTGAGGTATACTGAATGAGGATTTGGGGGCCTTGGCTTTTGTTCCACGACCTGTTACATGAATGGCTAGACTCTAGTTCTGCTGTCATTAGAGACCATTTTACCTCTCAGGGTGCTGGTTCTTTCATAGAAGAAAATCAGGGGGATAGTATGAAATAGAATCTAAAAAGTCCTCTTCAGATCTATTCAGTCTTTTCTGCTGCTTTACATGTTTAGGTTTTAATGTCAGTTTTGGCTATCAAGGAGAAGATTAAAGAGCAAATGCATTATTATCTCCGTGTTTTAGTTAAAAATATAGAAAGAGAACTGACTCAAAATCATGAACTTAAACACACAGTTTCCTAAGACTCATTTACATACTTTAAATTTGTCAGTAGCTTCATTAAATTCTTGTTTAGTATAATTTAAAAATAGCTAACATTTATTAAGCATTTCCTTGGTACAATGTCCATCAATGATAGACTGGATTAAGAAAATGTGGCACATATACGCCATGGAGTACTATGCAGCCATAAAAAAGAATGAGTTCATGTCCTTTGCAGGGACATGGATGAAGCTGGAAACCATCATTCTGAGCAAACTATAGCAAGGACAGAAAACCAAACACCGCATGTTTTCTCTCATAGGTGGGAATTGAACATAAGAACACTTGGACACAGGATAGGGAACATCACACATCGAGGCCTGTTGTGGGGTGGGGGTGGGGGGGGATAGCATTAGGAGATATACCTAATGTAAATGACAAGTTAATGGGTGCAGCACACCAACATGGCATATGTATACATATGTAACAAACCTGCACGTTGTGCACATGTACCCTAGAACTTAAAGTATAATTAAAAAAAAGCATCTCCTTTGTACAAGGTTCTTTGAAAAACATTTTTCATACATTATATTATTTAATACTAAAAATAACCCTAAGCAGTAAATGTGATGATTAGCTCTATTTTAGAGAGAAGGAGATTGAACCTAACAGACACTACATAAATTGCCAATGTAACACATTTGCTAAGTTCCATGTAGTGTTTGAATCCAGACCTTTGTTCTACATTATCCCATATAAAATAATATACGCTATTTCAGTGTATTTTGTGAATTATGAAATGCAGAAGGCTTTCTTATATTAACCAAAGAGTAACTCTCTGTCTTAAGATATGGAGGGCTATATTTGAACACCTGGACCTAAATATTCCTCACCCAAAGATATGACCAAAGAAAGAATTTGGAAATCCTAACTTTGAAGTAACAATGATACCTATTCCTTGTTTAGAATAGCTGTAGATCTCCCAAATTATGTGTTTTTTTAAGAAATTTTACCTTAATCATGGACTGAATAATTATAGTCATATATTATGATATGTGAATTACAAATATTTATTGTTACCTCATATTCCACACTCAACATGGGCAAGGAGAGAGCATTTCTACAGCAAAATCAGTGAAAGAAGACAATTCATGACATTTTCTTTCATGGTAGAATTAGAAATGAGGATAAGGTATGAGGTTAATTGATTTATGTCTCCATGAGACCACAGTGTAAACACAACTTTAGGTGAATATATTGGAGTAATTTATAATTTTTAATTCTATCCAGTAGAGGGAGATGGCATGTTAACTATTACATTGTAATTTATACATCCATATTTTTAATAATTTCTTACAGAATCCTAATAGGTAAAATCTGGGATAAGCAAATATTTTGATCTCTGAAAGACTTTGGAAGTGATATGAACTTAGTTCTTATAGAGAGTTAAATGTAACTCACTTTATTTGATTGTAATAAAGTTATAATGCGATACTTCAGATTTGCTTGTGGATGAATGGAGAGTCTAAAATAATTTCATAGGGAGGGTAGAAAAGGTTTCCTTTACTAGTTAACAACTTTATACAATTTTACCACATCTGTCTTATGTTATCATAAACAAAGTAGAAGGCTCTACTTTAGGTGTAAATCACAGGTATGGTGGCTGTGTGGTGCTCATTGGTGACTGGCATGATTTCTCCTCACAATGTGGAAAATAGTCACCCTCAGTCAGGATTCTTTTATCCTTGAAATCAATGATCAAATGAAATCAAATGGTAGACCTTTGACTAATAGCATTATTTTTTTATCTTCATAAAAATGTATATTATGAAAATTGTAATTGTTTTGAAACAAATCAATACTGAAGTGAAAGTGCCAGAACTTAGACATGTAGAAAAAGACACCAGTATGCACGAGTTGGAAAAAAGAAAATAAAACTTTCAATGAAGTGAAAATACCGGAGGTAGATTCCTGGTATGGAGTAGCTCACAATTTTTTTTTTTTTTTTGGACCAGTTGAAGAATTGTTTTTTGTTTTTTAAATCATTTTCTTGGTTCCTTCTTTAATAGAATGATTTTTAAATATAAAGTTGAGATGAATAATTTAAATGCTTTCTTAAATGGCAGTAGAAATATAAATGAATCATTTAAGAACCTCTAGACCTCGTCAACCCAATTACAACCATTTGAGCATTCAGTTAACAGTATGAAATAAATTTTCTTCAATCTTTCCCTCTTTGTTCTGGTAAGTGCTCTGCCACCCTCTTTACCTCCCCAAATGCAGCAAAACAAATGCTATCAATGAACAACTTTCATTGTTGGTCTCCAACTGACCTTGGTGTAGATTGTATCAGGGTGCCTGTACAACTTCTAGAACATTCTGGAAAAATATTGGTGAGGCTACAGGACCTGGGTGATACCTATGAAGAGTACTCAAAGACACAGGTTGACTAATTCACCAAATCTCACCTGGGGCTACAACTAGAACATTTGGTTATTCTTGATTTTGTGTTTTTGTTTCTGCATGAAACTGCTACGTAGAGAAGTGATTCTCACATTGGAGAGCACTGACTCCCAGAATTTTACCATGAGACTAAGATGTTTTTAACATGATTTACATGGATGCTGTTTCTTTGCTTTTGAGGCTGATTTTACTTTGGCTTCGGGTTAACTTCCAGAAGCATCCACAAAAGATTAGATCACCTGAAGCCTGTTGTGATATATTTAGTTTTAATGAAAATTTTGTGGGTCACTGAAAATGTTTATATCATATAGCTGATAGGATGTCACTCAAGCATGCTCATCAAATATCCTTTTTCCAAAATCTTTTTTCTCTTTTATTTCAACAATCAGAAATTTTCTCTCATACCCATCTGCCCCAAGAGTGCTTCCTATGTATCAAGGACAAATTAATTTATTACTTTCTTCTTGACGAGCTTTATTTTTTTAATACCTTTAATTAACTTATGCTTTCTATTCTGTGTGTTTCTTGTACTTCTTGGTTTTAACCAATAGTCCAGAATGAAAAGTATGACTGAATATATAAACATGATCTCCTTGGCCTTACACTTGTATTGGCCTATGAATGACTAGAATTAACTAGGAAGTTTTAAATCAATATTCAGACAAAACAAAATAAAACAAACCCACTAATTTTGGGTGGGAATCATTTTTGTAAAACTAGTTAAATTCCCTTCATGTGTGAATTTCAATTATTTCCCCAGTTTCTATTAAATTTTACACTACGTAAATCATGCCCTAAATTACACAACTTACTTTACCAATTTAAAAAATGACTTGGAACTGGGCATGGTGGCTCAAGCCTGTAATCCCAGCACTTTGGGAGGCCGAGATGTGTGGATCACCTGAAGTCAGGAGTTCAAGACAGGCCTGGTCAACATGGTGAAATCCTGTCTTTACTAAAAATACAAAAATTAGCCGGATGTGGTGGTGGACGCTTGTAATCCCAGCTACTCAGGAGATTGAGGCAGGAGAATCACTTGAACCTGGCAAGTGGAGGTTTCAGTGAGCCAAGATCACGACACTGCTTTCCAGCCTGGGTGACATGAGTGAAAAACTCTGTCTCAAAAAAAAAAAAAAAAGAAACTAAGAATTGGAATTTTTAAAACCTTAACAATACACATACTTTTAGCAAATTTGATTCATGACATGTAATAGAAAAAATTTGGGGGGATGTATCTACATTATTCTGGAAGATAATTTGTAACAAACAGCTTGGCATATGAAAGGGGACTTCTGGGAATGCTTAGGCATGAGGTTCAAACCTTGATTAAACTCTTTGATTAGAAATGGTTTTCGGTCTTTTAATGACTTACAAATTCCTCGTCCTCTTTCTTGTTTCATACTTTTTGCAGTCACACTGTATCACATAGCATGGAATGGAATGATTTTATTACAATGCTTGTTAGTATCATTGATTGTGCTAGACTTAATTAATGAACAAGGCTCTCAGTGGATATTTCAAGTTGATTTATAGTGCTTTTTCTTTTTAAGCAAACATGGAACAAAGTCCATGGAGCTTCCTCTCATTGCTCATAAACATGGCCTGCTTAACATGTAGTGGAAAGAGCACATAAATGGAACTGAAAGGACCCAGGCCCAGGATTTATTTATTCCACTGGGTCCTAATTGTGTGGCATTGGCTATACCACTCTGCCAATCAAAGATTCAACTTCCTTTTCTGTAAAATGTGAATAACAATTGCTTGATCTGTTGTCTTAAGTTAGGCTCACATGGAAAAGTTCTTTGTACACTCTGAAATGCTTTATTATTGTAACTTCAGATTAAGAGAAGCATATTATGCTTCACCGATGATCAAGATAAACTTACACATAATTTTACATTCTTGATAAAAGTCACAATTTTTCACCTTGCATGCTTAAAACAATTTCCTGTGAGCTGTTAAATTTGAACCATTTAAAGAGTTTTGCTATCATACTCCATCTGCAAGCACTATAGGATTCTCAAATTTGCAAGCAGACGTGTCTCGTTTCAAATTCTGGCTCTACCACTCATTAGGTATAAGACTTTGAGCAAATTTCTTAATCTTGTTTTAAGTCTCCATTTTCCTTGGAAAGGTGATCATATTTCCCACTTGATAAAGTTGTTATGAGAATTAAGTGAGATAGATTTTGAAAAGCACCCAGCACACAGCCAGCATCAGTGAACGGTGGCTATTTTATGATACTAGGGAGGACAATGCGTAATACGAGGAAGGCAAATGACTCTTGACACCTGACCCAGGCCATCCAGTTATTAGAACCCATCTGCTCCACTTCAGGGGATGCAGTGGAGACAGGTAAGGTCTTAGTAATTGGCAGTTAGCTATGTTATCAGTTATTACAAAGCTTCTATAGTAGTTAGATTTTTTTCATGCCAAATATATATAAATCAACAAATGTACTCTTTTGTTGGCAAAGACAGCTTTCAAAATGAGCATGAATATAATAGAATTGTTTTCTGACTTCTTTAAAAAGGAGTTTGACAATGTTTTACCAGTTTAGATTTTAAACTTGGTATTATATAATGTTTAAAACCTCGGTTTTATTCACAAATTGCTACATCTGTGGTCATTCCTAAGTAAAATTAACCTAGGGAGGAAGGTGTTAATCATTAAAAACTGAAATAAGTAGCAAGTGATATCATGGTCAGAGTATCTCATTCTTATGGTCAAAGATTATCTCTCCTCCTCCTTGCGTCTGACCGCTGGAGATTTTCATAATGCTCAAACATTTATAAACTAACCCAATGTAATTTTTCTCAAATATGTGTAATATTTGTTCATTTGGAAACTTACAGTCTTCTGGCTCTTGTCTTTGTTTTCCCATTTCCCAGTCTTTTGGAGCATTTAAGAGTCATTAGTGTGACATGACAGGGTGGGGAAAAAAACATAAGAGATCAAAATTAAAATCAGTCTGACAGTCTCATACATCAGCCTTACAATGTGAGTCACCACAAGGGCTTTGTAGGAAAATGTAAAAACTCCCAAACTCTTCGTTTAAATTCTGCTTCTAGTTCTGGCCATAAAGGAGATATTTTACAGGGTGTATGTTCGTTTGGAGTGGGAGGAGAACTAAATAAGAGGATGGTCTATTTACTGGGGAGAGGCACCCTCCCATTAAGTCAGTCTTTTTCAGGCTAAACCATGGAATTTCCTGAAGTAGAGCAGCAGAGAACCAAGCAAAACAAGAGTAAGATGGGTGGTGTAAAAGCACTCTGGAGGAGTAGGTACGGAAAAGCAGGAGAAAATCCACAGTGTAGCACAACTCAAGCCTACCATGCTTCATAACTACGTGCAACTCCAACAAGACTGCGTAGAAAGGCGAGGCGGGGCGGGGTGGGGTGCACCACAGAAGAGGCGCTAACAAGTCCGGAAGAAAATGAATTCAGGGGAGTGCAAGACGCACAAATCAGCAACATAACCTTAAAAATATAATAGTGCACCAGCAGCATTGCTGGAAATGGAGAAGGCGAGGAACAGACAGATTCACATTTTACCATCTAGGATTAAAAGGTGATCCTGAGCATGCTATGGAAGGTCGTGTCAGTAGTGATAGGTTAGGTCATATTTACTAGAAGGCACTTGGAAGTAGTTGTAATGCTTAAATTAAATGTTTAGTAAATTCACATATTGCTTCTTTCCCCATAATGTATAGTTAAGTAATAATAAAAAAGTATTTTATCTTATTCAAATTTTAGTCTAAGGATGAGTGAATAATTATATCAAAAATAGGGAGACAGTAGAGTATCCATTCTCTAGTTCTCTGTACCTACTTTCTGTTGCAGTGTTTTTTCAGTGTAAGGTATTTAAATAATATTTGTTGAATTGAACTAAATTGAAGGAGAAATGTCTGAGCTTTGTCATTTTACCTTTTTGGCATCTGTGTAAGTTTTGATTTCATTCTCAGATGCCTACTGGCTCACTCAGTGTTAGGGTCATCTGGGTCAGATGCTCCTTGTGGGAAGTTACATAGTTTAGAAGCCTGGAATGTGTTGTTTATGCTAATGAACATGCAGCTATCTTCTCCACGGTGAGATTGTCATTCAGCTGTCAAATAGTGCTTATCCCAGGGCTGTTTTTTATGTATTTAAAGTCTAAAGAGATATCCTAAGCTCCTCTATAAGGACTTGTGAGATTTAACTATGAGACAGTTAAATTTGTTTTTTGTTTTAAATCATATTTCCCCATATTTTATTTATCTAAGACCAAGCACAATGTTTTCTTTATTCCCTATCTCTTAGATAGAGTTCACTTGCTTGCCAACAATAAGTTATCAGAGCCCAGTAAACAATAACCGTATTTAGCTTCCTCTCATTAGTTTGTCTGTTTTCTATCAGTCAGAGGTGTCATGTTGCAGACAGGTCAACATTGCTACAAGATTCTTTTTACCTTTGATTGCTAAGAGGGGTAGAATAGGGTAATTCAGCAGAGTGTGCTTTTAAAATTATTTACATGGGTAGTTTAAAAGCATTTTAAGAATCTGTTAATAAAGGTTATCAGTGGAACTAGGTGAATAGTAAGTGTATATATATGTTAGACTTGGTGGATATTACTATGCTCTTTCTTGTAGACTGGGATTATTTTTGCTATATTCACTCAAGAAACATTTATTAAGTAGCTACTATGAAGCAGTTTTGGGCTAAGCCATAAGGATTAAAAAATGAACAGAGAAATTCAGAAGATATAATACATAATGGTTCTAATTTTTAATTTTTGAGACATCTCCATACTGTTTTTCATAATGGCTGTACTCGTTTATATTCCAACCAATAGTGTACAAGGGTTTTCTTTGACCTACATCCTTGCCAACACTTGTTATCTTTAGTTTTTTTGATAATAGCCATTTGGGGTGAGGTGATTTCTCATTGTGGCTTTAGTTTGCATTTCCCTGATGATTAGTAATGTTGAGCATTTTTGTTTTCATATACCTATTGGGCATTTGTAGGTCTTCTTTTAATAGACATTTAATAAATGTGCAAATAGAGGCAAAAATGACATCTTCTGCAGTGAGAGAAGAAAGTCAATAGATCCTCTAAGGGACAGAATGTGTTACCATATCCACAGACAAGAACAATTTTTTGCATTGCCATCATTTATATGTAAGTGACGAAGTTGTGAAATAGTCCCCATGGAATCAGAATTAGAGAACCCGGAAGAGTGTGCTGTAATCAATGCACCATTTTCGAGCAAAGCACAATTTTTTTTTTTCTCTACAAATGAAACTCTTAGAACGGGTAGACTACACTTTCTGTCTTTCCCATGTATGGAAGAATAAAAATGGTCACAATTTATTTGCAGCTCCTTACGTCAAGAGATGGAGTCCATTGCCCGGGCGCGGTGGCTCATGCCTGTAATCCCAGCATTTTGGGAGGCTGAGGCGGGTGGATCACCAGGTCAGGAGTTTGAGACCAGCCTGGTGAACATAGTGAAACCCCGTCTCTACTAAAAATACAAAAAATTAGCTGGGCATGATGGCGGGTGCCTGTAATCCCAGCTACTTGGGAGGCTGAGGCAGAAGAATCGCTTGAACCTGGGAGGCAGAAGTTGCGGTGAGCCAAGATGGCACCACTGCACTCCAGCCCGGGCGACAGTGCGAGACTCTGTCTCAAAAAAAAAAAAAAAATTTAACACAATAAAATGGAGTCCATTTTCTTACTCCTTAAATCTAGACTGGCCTTGTGACTTGTTTTGATTCATAAAATGTGGCAGACATGGCCTCATGCAACTTCTGAAGATAGACCCCAGGAGGTCCTGCAGCTTCCACTCTTGCTGTCTTAGAAAGTTGCTGCCCCGTGAATAAGCCTAAGCTACCTTGCTGGAAAGACCACATGGGGAGGACCAAGGTGCTCCAGCCAAGACTCTGCCAACCACCAGATATGTCAGTAAGGCCATCTTATACCATCCAGTACTGTCCAAGCTGTCAACTGACTAGCCAATAAGTGAGTCTAAGTGAGAGCAACAGAGATGTCTCCGTGAACCTAAGTGAAATTATCAACCCACAAAATTGTGAATGAATAAATCATTTTTAAGCCACTAAGTTCTGGGGTAATTTGTTATTCAGCAAATGTGGTAACTGATATATGATTTCACTAAATGGCACCTTAATTTTTCCAATTCTTCATACCCCAAACTTTAGAGTTACCTTACCTATTCTCCCTTTTTCATATCCAGCATCTGACTTATTAGCAAGTACTCTCAGCTCTTCCTTCAGAATACATGCCAAACCTGACTATTCTTTTTGCTGTTTTGGTTTGTTCTAAGGGTTTTGTCTTTTTAAAAAATAAAAATAAAAACTTTTATAAAATGGAAACAGAAATACTATCATTTTAGCTTTAAATATACACATTTTTATTATATTTATAATGCTTACAATGTTGTACTGTAATTAATTGTATAAATGTATTTTCCCCAAGTCTATAAGCAGTTTAAGGGCAGTAGCCACACTGTCCTCATTCAAGCACATCACACATTATTTTTGTAGTGGTAGTACTATGCTAGGTATATAGTAGGCTCTCAAGGAATCTCTGCTAAATAAACGAGTGGAAATGAAAGATAATAAAATAGCAGTTAAAGGTCTTATTAACCCATTTATGCTGGAGGTCGTAATTTTTTGAATTTTTGCATGAGTGAAAAATCAGACCTTGACGATGAGCTTGAGCAGTGGGATATAAATAACTCCCACATGCGTAGTGTTCCAATGTTTTGTGCATTTTCTTGACACTGATTTTCCTAAGACTAATAGTGTTATCCTATTCGTAGAAAGCCTCTGCATCCTCTTAGGTATATTCTTATTTCCTCTTGTAGCTTTTGGTAGTTTTTTGAGTATATGTTTCTCTGCTACACAGATTCTATACTCCTTGAATGATTCACCCTTGTATCTCCTATGTCACTGGGTGTAGTACTTTATACAGAGTAGGTGTTAATGAAAATTTCTTGACTATCACTGAACTCTCTAAACTCAGTATTGAAGTGGAAAGCTTCATTGAAAGGATGAAAAATATTGTCCAAAGACTTGAATGTCCATATTAAAAATATGAAAAACATTTCAGCCAAATACATACATTTACATACGTGCAAAAAAAAAAAAAAAACACCAAGAAAGCAAGCAAACCAAGCAACAAAACCCAAAAAAACAAACGATTTTTTTTAATCAGAGAAAAATAAACTTTTTAGAACGTCAAGCTTTAAAAAAAAAAATGCCAAATACATTTTCTTAAATAGTGTGCTTTGTCTTCTCATCTTGTTTCCTCATCTCCTAAAATGTTAGTGTTAAGAATTCATTTCACTATTATTGGAATGTTAGACTTTTGCACTTTTGGAAATATCTAGTAAATTCTGAAAATTGGAGATATAAATTTACTTTTTGCACAGCATGATTACCTCTTCTTAAGAAAGATATGAGTATAAAAATTCTTTTAAAAAGCCTGGTCAATGCCAAACTTTCTTGTGATAGAAACAGAATCGCATATAGTATATATTTTTAAGAGTGTATTGTTATCTCTGAAATGTAATTTCCCCAAGTCACAAAACTTACAGTTTCAATTATCTTGGAAGTACCCATCTTTTAACTATGTGAGCTTCTGCAAAGCACCACAATGTCTGTGGAAGTGGAATTCCTACCCAAATATCTGTTCTCCTGGAAGGCTGAAGAGGCTTTCCAAGGACTATACTAACACAGAACTTGAGACAATCAGTATGTTGATTCTCAGCTTCCAGGTGCACTCTTCACTATAATTAATTTTAAAAGTTTATGACTCTTCTGTGATAGAGTACAAGCTTTCTCATCTTATCTCCTCGCCATTCACAATCTCGTTTTTCCTTCCTTACAAAGGCATACATCCTGAATTAGTGTGTTGTCTCACTTATTGAGATTGATGTTGAGAATGTAGATGACTCTGGTGACCCAGTAACGGATACATCCTTTTGTAAGATGTGGCAGTTTCCAATTTTTAGCTTTCAAAAAGGAACTAAATAAATAAAAGGAGCTCCTACTCAAACTGTTAACTGATTGATCTGTATAAGTTTTGTCACCTAACTCAGAAAGACTTGACATTGCTCTCACAAAAGGTCTTCTGTTCCCAGCTTCTATGTGAATACATTTTTCAGTGCTTACATTCAGAAAATAGGAATAAAATTGTTGTATTCTAGCTGTAAGAAATTTTCATTCGGATACATGAGCTAATCTTTTCTTTCTTTTTTTTTTTTTTTAAATTATACTTTAAGTTCTAGGGTACATGTGCATAACGTGCAGGTTTGTTACATATGTATACTTGTGCCATGTTGGTGTGCTGCACCCATCAACT
>NW_012112030.1:15978093-15986907 GCF_000951035.1 Colobus angolensis palliatus
AGTTCAAAATGCAGAAATCACCGGTCTTCTGTGTCCTTCGCGCTGGGAGTTGGAGACTGCAGCTGTTCCTATTCGGCCATCTTGCTCCGCCCACCGCTAATCTTTTCTTTAAATGATCACCTATTTGAATAAGATAAGCTCATTAATACAATTTTATTTTTAGGTTTAAAAGTAGTCTATGATATATGTTATTTTGATTGTATACTAATAACTACAGTAACTCAATTCAGAAAAAATATTTTAATCCTTACAGCCTCATCACTGTTATATACTGTTATGTATGGCTGATATAAACTGTTAAATTTCATATACACATATCATAAAGTTGTAAGTAAAATAATTTTAAGCTTAAAACATTTTAAATAAAATTTGTTGAATTTGAACAGAAGTATCAAGAACTAGTTTGAGAACCAAAAGGAAAATGTAACACTTCTGACTGTTAAAGAAAAATTATTCATGTGTTTTTAAAGTGGATAATCGGTATCAAATTGCTGTGAAATAATTCAGAGGAAAAAGGGAATCCGTGGTGTGAAAAAACACATGCTTTGGGACTTCAGTAAGAATTTGAGAGTTCCTTAGCACAAGGACTGCATCTTACTCAACTTGGTGTTCTCATGCCTAGCAAAGGCTCTGATGCACGTTGTAGAAAACATTTCAAAAACCTCTCCTCATGAGCGTCATCTGTTTCCTACTGCTCAAGTCTGGCCAACCTGCCAGTGCTAGACAGCTGTGTCAGGAGACCACTGCCATGCCTGAGCTCAGTCTGTTCCTTCCACCTGCAACCCTGGAAACTTAATCTTCTATGAACCTTGTCACTGATTTTTGTATTTCTTTGATTTTTCTCCAGTAGCATTATTTGCAATGTTGTGCAAAAACCAAAACCAAACCCTCGCTTTAAGCGCTTGCTGGATACGTGAAAATGGATGAATAAAAATAAATAAGTGCATGAAGGAATAAATAAATGACAAACGTGAGAATCTTTAAAGGAACTTATTAAAATGATATTTTCATAACTCAGCCTTAAGCTGGTTTATGAAACATATAAGTCATCCCAGAGCCAGCTTTTTAAAAATCCTGTGGTTTTATGTTGCATGGTTTCCATCATGTCTCACTGTTGTAAAGACTGCATTTCAGAAGAGGCTAGATCACGCAACTCCAATTTAGTTTTACAAAATTAACGCAATTAGGGTGAGGAGAGAGATGCTGAGGCTGTAAAATGAATTTAAATTTTTTTTTTTTTTTTACTAGGAAAAAATTTCCAAGATCTGCTTAACAGCTACAATAAAAATCACATAGGAGGTGGGAGAGTGAAAATAATCACTAGTTTATATTTTATCATTCAGTGGTTGATTAAAACCACATTTTCCTGAAATTTGTATTCTTTGCCTAGCAGAGAACCATGCACGTTGTTCTAGTAAATAAGTTTGTTTTTAGTTGCCACCACAATATTAGTATTAATTTGGAAAAAAAATTTTTAAAATATTTCTTTAAGTGTACTGTATAATACAGTACAGCATATACAATAGTTGCAGAAATGAGATGAAGGAAATCAGTGTCTTGTAGCAATCAGGGAAATCAAGACTAATCAGGTGGAACTACTTTATTTTATTTCATTTACTTTTTCAGGACTATTATATTAGAAAATAAATGGCAAGAGAAGAATTGATAGGACCGTCAAGATTAGCCAGTTTTCTTAGTAAAATGATTGTACACAGAATGATCCATAAAACATTGATTTAAGAATAAATATCGATATAGGAATTTTAAAATTAAAAAACTATGCCCTATGAGATTATTATAATAAAATCTGTAAGCTTTGGGAAATCTAAAGAAGAAAAAGTACCTCAATCTGGAACAAGAGAAAAGGAAATGTTGGCTTTGGGTACTCTGTACAAATTGAATGCAAAACCATTAACTTTCATCAGTGGAAGATTCTATTTCACTGTATTTCATGGGGATCAAAGGTATATGCAAACCTTAGTTATTTGTGTCAAAGATGGCTTGTGAGAAGATTTTAAATGTAATGATGATGGTTGTCAAACTTAGGAGCCTTGGAAAAATTGTTAAGTCAGTGATATTTATTTTTGGGAGCTGGTCACAATCCCAAAAGACACAATCGTGAATACCATAATTCCAAATTTTCAAATCCTAAAAAATCAAAATGCTGAAAATATAATTCTGGAAAAAATAATTTTAACATTCCTTGAAAGAGACTTGCTTTTTTTTTTAACAGGGTGTTGCTCTGTTGCCCAAGCTGGAGTGCACTGGTGCGATCATAGCTCACTGCAGCCTCAAACTCCTGGGCTCACGCAACCCTCCCACCTCAGCCTCCTGACTAGCTGGGACTACAAGTGTGTGCCACTACATTGGCTAGCTGTTTACTTACATTTTTTAAAGGGCATTGATATGAGAAACATATGAAAACACAATAGAACACTTAAATAGGCTACTTGACACAATGAAATAGGCACTAATAATACATGTATTTTTGTAAGCATAAACAGGTATACTAATGACAGTCACACAGGCATAACATTTATGAACAGACAAACCATATTTATAAATACATAGGTCAAAAACTGAAATGTATAAATGCATATCACAATGGATGGTAACTGTGTGCACTGAGCTTTGTAACTGCAAGTCATCTGAAATATTGCGATGGACACCTGAGACTTTTGACAAGATTGATCAAAAACCACTATGGGTACAACTACATTATCACCACACCAGTAGCTTAAAGAGCCAAGATCTTGAGAAATTTTATCTTTTACAAATTCCGATGAGCAAAAAGGACATCTCTTCATTTACTATGGAAATTTTAATGTTTTTATATACATGCACAATGCTTACACACAGTAACATTGTGATAATGCAATTTTAAGGAGGCAAATTTCTAAAATACATAAATCAGAACTCTATAAAAGTCTACACAATTTATACCTCCAGTATTGGAAATGATGCAAAGATAAAATACATAACATAGTAAATTATAAAACAATAATGCTGACAATTTGAAATAGTGGGGAAAAAGTAAAAAAAGAAAAAAACTAAAAAGAAATTTTGACATATGAAAAAGTGTATTACAGGGACAGATTGCATAGAGATAGTTCATAGGAGCTGGCCAACTTTCACCTAGTTAGCAGTTAACCATATTTTGAAGTCTTACATTACAATGAATATCTGCTTTTTTCTTTTAGGACATGGTTCTCCTTGGATAATATGTTCACATTCATTTTCTATGTGGTGCTGCTCTTTATGCAACTCTTCTGATTTGATATACATTGATATTGTGTCCGGAATTGGTTCCTTCCGGTGGGTTCTTGGTCTCGCTGACTTCAAGAATGAAGCTGCAGACCTTTGCGGTGAGTGTTACAGCTCTTAAAGATGGTGTGGCTGGAGTTTGTTCCTTCAGATGTTCAGATGTGTTCAGAGTTTCTTCCTTTTGATGGGTTCGTGGTCTCGCTAACTTCGAGAATGAAGCTGTGGACCTTCGCAGTGTGTTACAGCTCATAAAGGTAGTGTGGACCCAAAGAGTGAGTGGCAGCAAGATTTATTGTGAAGAGCAAAAGAACAAATCTTCCACAGCATGGAAGGGGACTTGAGTCGGTTGCCTCTGCTGATTGGTGGCCAGATTTTATTCCCTTATTTGGCCCCATCCACATCCAGCTGATTGGTCTATTTTACAGAGCACTGATTGGTTCAGTTTACAGAGTGCTGATTGGTGTGTTTTTACAGAGTGCTGATTGGTGCGTTTACAATCCTTTAGCTAGACACAGAGTGCTGATTGGTGCATTTTTACGAGTGCTGATTGGTGCATTTACAATCCTGTAGCTAGACACAAAGCACTGATTGCTGCATTTACAGTCCTTTAGCTAGACAGAAAAGTTCTCGAAGTCCACTCTCAACCCAGCAAGTCCAGCTGGCTTCACTTCTCAATATAAGCATTCCCTATTTAATTTCCCCATCTTCTTGCGATGCTTCTATGTTGTTTTGGCTTTGTGGACATCCATTTTGCATGCAATACAGAACACAAATTTGGCAAAAACAGTACTAGTGATCAAAGAGCAACACTGTTGCATAAGTGTCTTCTTATCCTACTATGCACATAATTATTTTCAAAGTAGTCCGTAACTTAGCTGGCTTCTTCAGGCAAATGCAGCTTTAATTTATTAAAAACCCTAGAATGTCATCAGCTGGAAGGAATGCCAACACAGGCAAATGAGACATTTTTAAACTGACATTTTCATTCTTGCCGTGTTGTGCAGGCAATCTACTCATTTGAATTTTTCTCCAAATGCATTGAGCTGAATGGAAAAAACAAACTTTCTTGGTAACACCCTGAAATTCACTCTTGGAAATCTTGATTGCACCTAATTCCAAATCTGTCATTATAGTTTGGGGATTCAATTAAAATCAGTTTTCTTCTTTTTAAAGACAATAACAAGGTAATAGTTCTGCTTACCATGATGTGACTTTCCTGTGATGTGATTTTCCAAATTTAACATGTTTAGAAGTTTAGATGATAGTGATTTACATTTTAGAGATTTTGATCTTTTAGGATTTCAACATTCCGGATTATGGCACTCAGTATTGTGTCTTTTGATATTCTGATCCAAACCCTTTAGCTTCATAAAAAAACTGTGAAACCCAGCTTTTTCTGTGCATTAAATTTTTTTTTTTCAAGGTAGAGTTTCTTACATTAAAAGAATCTTTTATAACAAAAATGTGTGATGGAGAAATTTTTGAGGAGGACATCTTTATCTAATCATTTCTAGTAAGCAAACTTTCTCTACTAGGTCAAGATCTAAACAAACACACAAATATGGACAACAGGGAAAGAACCCATTGACCTACCAAGAAAGGCTGCCAACAGAATTTTGAAGGCTTGCCAAGATGCTTTTATGGAGGTAGAATGAATGAGATTCTGTAAGTGCAAAATAACCCTTTTAAGATTACCCAGAAAGTAATATAAGGGCAATAGTTACATAAGATTCAGTGAGGACTACCAGAACATTGAGAAGAAATGTGAATTTATTCATTTCTATTCTATTCATCTCAAATCTATTACATTCAAGGAAAAATAAGTTTATTGTAAGATGTAATCTTTGTTTATATAGTCAAATAGAAACATTCATGCCTTAATGCAAAGTTTGGTAAAAAGAACTAAAGAAGACACCATAGAAGATTTTAACAAACAATGAACTCATTAGGTGAAAGATTTGTCATGAAATAATGATTGATTTAGTTGTTTTCTAAAATATTTCTAGAGCCTATAAGATGTTGAAGGAGACTTTGATCATAAAGTGTGTTCTCTGAGGAGCTGCTATTTTTTGTTTTTATATTTGTTTGAAGTGAATTGTCCTGCTAATTCTTTAATATAAAATATCTTACATGATTAAATATTTTAAAAAGTGATTAAGACAGAAGGATATGTACTGGGATTTATTTTTGGATCTTTGAAGTAGCAAAGGGTAGCGGAACTCCTTAATCCATAGAGTGGTTATTTTGCTGTATGATGACTCTTGTATTTACTCCCTGAATTACCCTTTCCACTAAACAGTATTAATGAGACATTAGTAGGCTATAGAAACAAATACTTCTGATCTACTTAGAAATATTCTTGAGGTTTTCTCCTAGTAGATTCACATCAAATTGTATTTTTTAAAACTTCAAGTATTTTTATTTGATGATTCATAAGTAAGATGGAGGCTGGCAGATGGAAATCGCCGGCAGGAAAATAAAATGCTTTGGCTAAGCCGATAACTGCTACTGTCCTCCTCTGTATGGACTCTCCTGCTGAAGACTCATGGAGGCTTGTTTCAAGTCTTCTTGAGTTCATTGCCTGCATGTTCAAATGGAGTTGGCACTGTGACTCACGGCTTTCTGTGCAAGAATGACATTTGTACCTCTGCAAATTTTCTACACCTTCTTCATCTAGTAAACACTTACGCTACAGGTCTCATCTCAAATCTATTACTATATGCAACTATTGTACATAAGCAAGCCATTTAAAAATGTTAAAGGAAGATATACACTGATATGGTTTGGCTGTGTTCCCACCCAAATCTCATCTTGAATTGTAGCTCCCATAATCCGCATGTGTCGTGGGAGGGACCCAATGGAAGGTAATTAAATAACGGGGGTGTGTTTTTCCCATGCTGCTCTTGTGATAGTGACTAAGTCTCATGGAATATGATGGCTTCACAATATAAAGGGCAGTTCCCCTGTACATGCTCTCTTGCCTGCCACCATGTAGGGCCTTTGCTCCTCCTTTGCCTTCTGCCATGACTGTTAGGCCTCTCCAGCCATGTGGAACAGTGAGTCCATTAGATCTATTTTTCTTTATAAATTACCCAGTCTTAGATATTTCTTCATAGAAGTATGAAAATGGATGAGTAGATACATATAGATACACATACATGTATACATAAAGCCATTTCAAGAGACTTTGCTTCCTGAAGTTCGTAAATGTAAATAAATTTATTGTGCTATCATTTAGGTTACTACGTTCCTCACTAACATAGAAACAATATCTAAAATGGGTACTTATGTGTTTATTAAAAATATAGTATAAATATGGCTGCTGGAAAAAAGTCAATGAAAGATGTATTTTGAGGCCACTACTCTATGTCTCTTGCTCTTCTCTTGTACGCATTTGATATTGCACAAAACCCAAAACTTTGGACTCCTTTGATTAAAAGCAAGGTCAAGTAATCCTGCTGGTTCTACCTCTCCTCTCATTTCTTTTTCTTTTCTTTTCTTTTTTTTTTTTTTGAGACAGAGTCTCGCTCTGTCGCCCAGGCTGGAGTGCAGTGGCAGGATCTCGGCTCACTGAAAGCTCCGCCTCCCGGGTTCACGCCATTCTCCTGCCTCAGCCTCCCAAGTAGCTGGGACTACAGGCGCCCGCCACCATGCCTGGCTAATTTTTTGTATTTTTTTAGTAGAGACATGGTTTCACCGTGTTTGCCAGGATGGTCTCGATCTCCTGACCTCTGTGATCCGCCTGCCTCTGCCTCCCAAAGTGCTGGGATTACAGGCATGAGCCACCATGTCTGGCCCCATTTCTTAAATGAAAGGATGTAGTCATATAAGGTGCTGTTTAGTAAAATGGTGCCGTGAATTCAGCATGAAATGTCTGGGCAAGTGTTTTTCAAGTTCTTACATATGTACTATATTTCCCTTCCTCCTTTTCCCTCCTCAGCCTCAATCCCCATCACCCAGTGTTTCATAAGGTTTTACTTTCTGTAGCTTATACTGTAAAACCAGGAGTTCCCTTCCTCCTTTCCCAAGTATAACCTTGTCTAATAATATTAATTGCACTTTCCCTAGTTATACATACCTCCCTGGAGATTTTGATCTGTAATTCTTTCTCTCCTTCATCTTCCTTGAGCATTTTTGGTCTAGTGGAATATTCGGTGGCAAAGCTCTCATTCTGGAAAAAGGTTAGCCATGCAAACATAGAAGAAATAAGCCAACAATGATAAACATAGTTAATGCACGTAGTTAAGTTTTCTAAACGTGTCTCTTGAATGATGTCACATTTTGCTTTTTCAAACTAGGAATCAACAAAATGGAGGAACATTTGAGGTTTGTTAAGAAATTTCCCTTGTTAGCCATAGAACTAAGATATTTCTAAATAAAGAAGGCCATAGTGGGCCATAAATGATGTGCCTTTCTAGGATCCCAAAATGGCTTATTGATTGAATTATATAGAGAGATTTAATGGAACCATGGTTGAAAAATGCTTTTAGGCCGGGCGCGGTGGCTCAAGCCTGTAATCCCAGCACTTTTGGAGGCCGAGACGGGTGGATCACGAGGTCGGGAGATCGAGATCATCCTGGCTACCACAGTGAAACCCCGTCTCTACTAAAAATACAAAAATTAGCCGGGCCGCGTGGCGGCGCCTGTAGTCCCAGCAACTCGGGAGGCTGAGGCGGGAGAATGGTGTAAACCCGGGAGGCGGAGCTTGCAGTGAGCCGAGATTGTGCCACTGCACTCCAGCCCAGGCAACAGAGCGAGACTGTCTCAAAAAAAAAAAAAAAAAAAGAAAAGAAAGAAAAATGCTTTTAAAGTCTTTGATCACTGGGATATCAATGGAACAAATGGGTTAAAACATTATCAGAATTTAATCATTTACCTAGGTAACAGGGTTGGGGGTAAATGGCAGGAGAGAAGGGGAGGGCTGGGGCATTAATGAATAGTACTCCGTGTAAAAAGAAAAATTGACCAATAACATCTGTACTATTTAAACTAACAGGCCGACATATATTGTTGTGCACGTTTTGCATTGCACAATTCTTGGCGGGCAGGGGGCGGGGCATTCACATTTGTAGTCATTATGGGTTCCTCTATTTATAATGCCCATTTTCTAGCAGATGTTGGTATATTGCCTTGAGAAACTGTTAGATTCCTCTAATTTTTGCAGAGATGCCTTTGGGAAGTTGAAGGATTACCTGATTACTGTTAGAGAATCCTGCTACCAATACATACTTGTCTTGTGTAATTTGGACAAAGTATAATATTCCTGAATCTTAGATTCCTTGTTTGTAAAATGTTTAAAATATATCTAAATGTAAGAATTGTTGTAGCCTATGAGTATATGTGAGTATATGAATGTGGCCATCACAGCAGCTGTAAATGGAAGATATTAAAAATATTGTTAAAACATTCTGATGTTTTATTTTAAGCTGATATTTTTTCTTTATGCTGACTTTACAATGAGTTTTAAACATACTTGAGTTTATTATTTGTATATAACTACTGATAGAAATCTGATGAAAAACACTAATAGCAGTTTATAAAAGATTTTTT
>NW_012112030.1:15987137-16051725 GCF_000951035.1 Colobus angolensis palliatus
TAAATGTTTGTGAGTTATACATTATGAGCTAAATTGTGTCTCCCAAAATTCATATGTTGAAATCTTAACCCCCAGTACCACAAAATGTGACTGTATTTGGAAATAGGGTCTTTAAAGAGGTAATTAAGTTAAAAAGAGGTCATTAAGGTGGTTTCTAATCCAGTATAACTGGTGCCCTCATAAAAAGAGGAAATTTGGACCCAGACACATACAGAAGCAAGATGATCTGAAGACTCAGGGAAAAAGTGGTCATTGTTCTTTGATCTCAACCTTCTAGCCTCCAGAACCAGGAGAACAAAATTTCTGTTGTTTAAATCAATCACCCAGTCTGTGGTACTTTGCTATGACAACCTTAGAAAGTACTGATAAATGATAATCCCATGTTGCCCTATGAGAGAACAAAGTTTGCCAACAGAATCTTATGCTTTTATTATTCTTATGTTCTTGCTTGCTCTCTCTCTCTCTCTCTCTCTCTCTCTCTTTCTTGTGCCTTCTTGGTAGGTCTCAAAGTATCAACTATGACCTATTACTTAAAAGTGCTTGAATACTAGAATATTCACTTGATGCAAATACTTAAAACTCTCAAATGCTTTGTGGTTGTTTTTATTTCTGCATTTCAAGTTATATTTTGAACTTTTTTCTATGGAAAGATTCTGAGTAACTGGAGTTATAGCAGCAGAGTTTTATTTGAGACTCCTTTCTGTACTAACGTTATGACTTTGTCACTTTACTTCTCTGTCAAAGGAGACTGGTGGTAATACTTTCTTAGGGAGCTGTGGGATTCCAGTGAAATACTGCGTGTGAAAAATTACTTTGCAGACTTAGCAGTGTAACACAAACACTCATCATCATAACTGGAAGTCTGGCCTCCTGACAAATATCTGTTGACAAGTAAGGATTTGTTGTACTAGTCAGTTTATTGTTAACCAATAATAAATTATTTAAAACACTGATAGCTGTAGCCCTATGTTGAATCACGACATACATCAAATGTATGTAGTCATTTCTTTGAAGATAGAGGAAGACAAGGGAAAGTTCTAAATTCATGTTGTGAAAGGATTGTCTGTAGTTTCTTTGGAATTTTTTAAAAGCTAAAGAGATAAAATGTTTTCTCTTTTAATTAAACTTATGTTTTATTTATTTTTGATTAGTTAGCATGACATACTTTTTTGTTGTTGTTTTTTTTTTTGAGATGGAGTCTTGCTCTTGTCATCCAGGCTTGAGTGCAGTGGCTCAATCTCAGCTCACTGCAACCTCTGCTGTCCTGGTTCAAGCTTCTCCTGCCTCAGCCTCCCTAGTAGCTGGGACTACAGGCGCCCACCACCATGCCCGGCTAATTTTTGTATTTTTAGTAGAGACGGGGTTTCACTGTGTTAGCCAGGCTGGTCTCCATCTCCTGACCTCGTGATCTGCCCACCTCAGCCTCCCAAACCGCGCCCAGCCCTGTGGCGGATACCACTTTCTTTCCTCTTTCTTGCATATGGATATGAATGAAACTGATTACATCATCTAGGAGGTGAACTCTCAGTGAGTATCTTTCTAGTGGCTTCTGGTTCTTCCCAACACGCAGTTTGGAAGACCATTAGGAATAATTTCTAGCCATTTTAGATACATGTAATTTCCTCTGGATAAGGAACTAGAAAATAGGATGATGGTGCCATTTTCCCAGAGGTACCAAGAATAGGTCTTGTGTGGCAGTCTTTATAAAGCACATGATAAAGCTTCATAATTTTGCTGAATAGAGTAGTATGAAAAATGTCTTTTACATCCATAAGAATTGAAAATTTAGAGTTGATAATTATCTTCTGGATTACATTGTATTTTGTGGGATTCATTATTTTTTTCCTTTATTAATTAATGAGGAAATTGATCAAATCTGATAGTATAACACTGAGCATTCCAGCACCCTATGAAAATGAAGAAGGCTGAATCCCACAAATAAAATAGATCTTGGCACTTCTTGGAATTCGTATGGAAAAACACTGGCTATCATGATGAATAGTGTGAGACGGTGATTTCCTTGTATACTATCTCTGATCAAAACCACGTGCTATAAAGGCCATATACTGGGTGATCATTTGATTATCCTGTGTCTGAGGATACTCATTTGTCCCCTGTAAAACGAAATACGACTTGTGCATGTGACAGTCATTTAACCTATCACTAAATGCAGCTAATTCTGGATAAAAGAGAGCAGCTGTTTGACATATGCCCCCAAATTTACTGAGGCAGGAAGCAGGACTTGGATTATCCAACTGAAATAGTCAATTAGTCTCTTCTTGTGTTTTGGGTTATAATATGCTGTGCCTTTATCTCCACAAAACAGCCTCATTGTGTTGAGATTGTTTGCCAATTCCTTTCTAGTAAGCCTCATGGTAATGGGATATTATTTTTAATGGGACTTTCAGGACACCAATCAAATTTTGTAAATTATATTTTAATACTTTGGATTTCTTTGGCTTTATAAAAAGAGAGAGAACCTAAGGAAATTTGGGGAAAAACTGAAATTTTTCCATTACAAAGACTATTGAAAAATGAATAAATTTATAGAATGATTTGAGGAGGTAAAAAAATAACTGATTTAACAATATTATAACACAAGGAAATGTTGAAGACAGAAACAAGCATGGAACAATTAAGTGGAGAGGGATTGTGTGTACTTCATGAAAACAACAATGAGAATGTAACTCAGTTTTATAAACAAAAATTAATGCTTTATAGCCATGACCACGTAACATCATTGGGTTCCCTAAAAATATTTCAGTATCCCCGCCTTGTTAATTCACATTGCAAACTATCACTAACTTAACTCTGTTGGGGTAAAATATTGAAATTATAGAGGAATTTTAATAAAAGGCAATGTTATGTCTTCCAAATACAGAATAATTCATGTTCCTATAACTGGGCCCCTAATAACTAGAAGTCTGACAGACCTTCCGTAAAGACCAAGAAATGATCAACCATAGTGAGAATCATATTTATATGCAAACAATGTTTCTTAAAGTATTTGATCACAATTTGTCTATTTAAGTAGTTTAATCAACATCCTATATTTCTGCAGTCTTGTTCAAAACTGTAATTTGTATAATCAAACATTGTATGGAGTATAAAGTTAAGCATAAATTCATACCATATGAAGTTTCAATTAGTGGAGATAAATTATTGGGATATTGCATTAGTTCAATGCCAACAGTCAGAAGAAATAGTCAAGGAGAAAGAAAAAAGATAACTTGTTGATTTGTTCAAGGTCATTGAGTAGGTTGGTAATTAAGGCTATTCTTGATCTCTGCTTCTGATTCTCCAAGAGTGCTATTCTGACACATCATTACCATAAAGCCACCCTATAGTTGAGCTCACTCTACAGTTGAGCAATCCTTTTGCTCTCCATAAATATAGAATGCTGATTGTTATTCACTACTAGATATATTAACAGGTCAATTTTATTTCAGTTTTTCTAGCTTCACAAGTATATTTGAATACTACAGAGGTATATTACCCCCAATAATCACTAGGAGTAGAGAATATATAAAATTACAATAATTAGAGATTTAGATGTTAAAAGTTGGGGGTATTGATAAGAGGAAGAGAATATACTCTGATTTTTAAAAAGAGAAAAAATGAAAGAGATAAGAAAAAGAAAAAAGAGAAGGCAAGCAAGTAATCAAGCACAAAGTCATGACAAAGAGTGAAAATAAATTTATTTTGCTGGTTAAAAATTAACTGGTATCATAAAACCAATGACAGTCTTCTTTGATAATGTATCAACTCAAACCCAATAAAAATAGTTGAATAGGTCATGCTTCTGCCTTTTTTTTTTTTTTTTTTGCCCTTTTATGTAATGCCATTCTTTCATTGTGATGGTGTTACCTGTAGTTGAAAAAAATTTATGGCTAAATAAACTAATTAATGTTAACCATTTTGTCATGTGAAGGGTGAGGATTGTAAATAAACATCAAAAGGAGTAATTGTTCTTTAGATGACGTCTGTTTATAATAGGAGGCATGAGTTATGCAATGCATCTCAAATAAAAGATGTTTTATTACCATCATTGCAAGTTACCTGAGTTACTTATATGACCAATGTCAAGTTAGATAAGTGGAGAGAAATAGTCCACACTAGGGATGGGCGCAGTGGCTCACGCCTGTAATCCCAGCACTTTGGGAGGCCGAAGCAGGCAGATCACCTGAGGTCAGGAGTTCAAGACCAGCTTGGCCAACATGGTGAAACCCCATCTCTACTAAAAATACAAAAATTAGCCAGCTGTGGTAGTGGGCACCTGTAATCCCAGCTACTCGGGAGGCTGAGGCAGGAGAATTGCCTGAACCCAGGAGGTGAAGGTTGCAGTGAGCCAAGATTGCTCCACTGCACTCCAGTCTATACAACAGAGTGAAGACTCCATCTCAAAAACAAACAAACACAGAAATAGTCCATAGTCCACACTGGATCTTAGAGGATAATGCATTCTAAGCTACCATTTCAAATTAAAAAAAAAATTGTTAACCTGTTTCCAAAGACATAGATCCATGTTTGACTATAGCCAAAAATGCCAGCATAATGCCAGGTATAGCCAGGATTTAGAATAAAACTAAAAACATTATGTGCACACACACACTTGTAATGAGAGAATTATACAGAAAATTCATAAAGTCACTTCTAACTTGAGTATTGTATGACATTGCTAAAATTTTAAAGAATATGTTTACTTATTTTTTACTGTTAATCTTGCTAGATAATTGGCAAGATAAAAATATTTTTAATTTGAATATGTCATTAAACATAACATTTCCCGAAATTTTGTGAAGGAAAGAAGATGAGTATAAATGTTTATGGCGTGTAGGACAGTAGGACTGTAAGGTTAATAGGCAAATCAAGTTTGCTCTAGGAAAGGAAAGAATATTTTAGAAACTATATATATTTTTTAAAGAACTAGAAAAACAAACTGAAGCTAGCCACTGTACTTAAAGCTATTTATTCCTTTCATTGGTGACTATCACATTATTTGCATTTTTCCCTTTGTTGCAAACTTACAAATTCATGTCGTTCCCTTTTTTAGTATATTTTATAAACTAACTTTCTTAGTCATTTAAAGTTTTTTTCTGATAACATGATAGTGATATCTTTATTGTCAATTAATGGAATATATCATACGAATTGATTTTTCAGGCAGTTGACAGAGCAGCAAGTTATAAATATTTTAACCATTTGAGGAGTATTCTTTCTAAAATCTAGTACATAGTTCCCTACTGAAAAGGGTATACTGATAAAATATAACTTTTATCGTGTGGGCCAAAAAGATTATGAAGTTGCAGTGGTCTATTTTGTTGTCATTTGACTTTCGGAGTTTTATGTAACTTTCAGTTTTGTGTCATATCTACATGCATAGGTGGATATTCCTTCAAGGGCAGGGATCAGTACTCTCTGAGTTCAGCATGGGGGCTCTGCACATAGTAAGTGGGTGCTAAATGTTTGTGAGTTATACATTATGAGCTAAATTGTGTCTCCCAAAATTCATATGTTGAAATCTTAACCCCCAGTACCACAAAATGTGACTGTATTTGGAAATAGGGTCTTTAAAGAGGTAATTAAGTTAAAAAGAGGTCATTAAGGTGGTTTCTAATCCAGTATAACTGGTGCCCTCATAAAAAGAGGAAATTTGGACCCAGACACATACAGAAGCAAGATGATCTGAAGACTCAGGGAAAAAGTGGTCATTGTTCTTTGATCTCAACCTTCTAGCCTCCAGAACCAGGAGAACAAAATTTCTGTTGTTTAAATCAATCACCCAGTCTGTGGTACTTTGCTATGACAACCTTAGAAAGTACTGATAAATGATAATCCCATGTTGCCCTATGAGAGAACAAAGTTTGCCAACAGAATCTTATGCTTTTATTATTCTTATGTTCTTGCTTGCTCTCTCTCTCTCTCTCTCTCTCTCTCTCTTTCTTGTGCCTTCTTGGTAGGTCTCAAAGTATCAACTATGACCTATTACTTAAAAGTGCTTGAATACTAGAATATTCACTTGATGCAAATACTTAAAACTCTCAAATGCTTTGTGGTTGTTTTTATTTCTGCATTTCAAGTTATATTTTGAACTTTTTTCTATGGAAAGATTCTGAGTAACTGGAGTTATAGCAGCAGAGTTTTATTTGAGACTCCTTTCTGTACTAACGTTATGACTTTGTCACTTTACTTCTCTGTCAAAGGAGACTGGTGGTAATACTTTCTTAGGGAGCTGTGGGATTCCAGTGAAATACTGCGTGTGAAAAATTACTTTGCAGACTTAGCAGTGTAACACAAACACTCATCATCATAACTGGAAGTCTGGCCTCCTGACAAATATCTGTTGACAAGTAAGGATTTGTTGTACTAGTCAGTTTATTGTTAACCAATAATAAATTATTTAAAACACTGATAGCTGTAGCCCTATGTTGAATCACGACATACATCAAATGTATGTAGTCATTTCTTTGAAGATAGAGGAAGACAAGGGAAAGTTCTAAATTCATGTTGTGAAAGGATTGTCTGTAGTTTCTTTGGAATTTTTTAAAAGCTAAAGAGATAAAATGTTTTCTCTTTTAATTAAACTTATGTTTTATTTATTTTTGATTAGTTAGCATGACATACTTTTTTGTTGTTGTTTTTTTTTTTGAGATGGAGTCTTGCTCTTGTCATCCAGGCTTGAGTGCAGTGGCTCAATCTCAGCTCACTGCAACCTCTGCTGTCCTGGTTCAAGCTTCTCCTGCCTCAGCCTCCTGATTGGCTGGGATTACAGGTGCCTGCCACCATGCCCGGCTAAGTTTTGTACTTTTTGGTAGAAATGGGATTTTGCCATGTTGGCCAGCCTGGTCTCGAGCTCCTGACCTCAGGTGATCTGCCTGTCTTGGCCTCCGATTATAGGCGTGAACCACTGCGTTCAGCCAGCATGACATATCTTTAAAAAAATTTTTTTTAAGAGACTGGATGTTGCTCTCTGCCCAGACTGGAGTGCAGTGGCATCATCACAGGTCACTGAATCCTTGAAATCCTGGGCTCAAGAGATCCTCCCGCCTCAGCTGCCTGAGTAGTTGGGATCACAGGTGTGCACCACCACTACCACCCCTGCCTAATTTTCTTTTTTTTTTATTTTTTTTATTTTTTTTTTTTTTAGAGACTGGGTCCAACTGTCTTGCCCAGGCTGGTCTCAAACTCCTGGGTTCAAGCAGTCCTCCTGCCTCGGTGCCTCCACGTGCTGGGATTACAGTTGTGAGCCACTGCACTTGACCTGATATATCATTTTTTAATCCTCTTAATTTTTTAAAAAAGTTTTTTATTTTTAAATTGTGGATAAAATTTTATACGTTTATCCTGTACAACATGATGTTTTGAAGTATACATAGATTGTGGAATAATCTAGTGATATTCTACAGTGGTTCATATGACCACAAATTTATAAAAGTTCAGCTGGAATTTTTATTCACAATGGTTAGTTTAGATTTTATTTAATTTGTTGACATACAAGTAATAGATATGACTCAAATGTGAGTATGTTGCATAATGTATCTATTTTCTCTTTTATTGTTATGTTTAAAAGAAGCAATCTGAAAATAAATCAGTTAGCCCCAAACTATATAACTAGTGACACCCAGTTTTAAATGCAATTATTTTCAAATGTGCTGGTGGCTATGACACCCAACAGCTGTCAGTTAGCAGCAGCCTCATGGTAATTAATGCATCTAGTTTCTTTGCCAGATTTGTCTAGCCACTTCATTACTGTCTACTTGTAAAATTCAGTATGACGCTTTGAAAAGAGGTACAGTCTTCATTTTTAGATTAGTTTCTGTTCCAATAACTTTTCAACATATTCCTATCTCTTCATTTTCATGCTAGTTTCATGTACATATCACAGCTAATGTTAGATTCTCACACCTCTGGGTATGTTCTAAACCCCCTCAGTGAACATAGGCTTGATAGGATGAGAGGCTGGTCCTTTTAAAGGACCAAAACCTTAAAAATGACATTAGTCTCTACAGAAACAAAAGGCCTCTTAGTGAAAGTTGAAGATGCAAATTTATAGCAAAAGTCTCCTTCAAGTTAGATTTGCATTGGTAATATTCAGATTTGGGGTTTTTAACACCTGTTTTGGAATCTGAAATGTGAGGAGTAGGATGTGTCTCTTTTCTTTTATCTTTCTTACTTTTTTGTGATAAAATATACATAATGTAAAATTTACTATTTTAGCCATATCCTTTTATGAAGTGCTGTTTTTCTCAAATTTTCTGTACTATTAAAAAAAATCTTTATCTAAATGACAAACACGGCCTATTCTTTAATCCAGTTAGGTCCCAGGACATGCTCTGATAAAGACCAATTTTCCTGTGATCTGATGAGACCTGCAGAATCATACAGAGGATTTTTTTTTTTTTTTTTTTTTTTTTTTCGCCCAGGCTGGAGTGCAGTGGCCGGATCTCGGCTCACTGCAAGCTCCGCCTCCCGGGTTTACGCTATTCTCCTGCCTCAGCCTCCCGAGTAGCTGGGACTACAGGCGCCTGCCACCTCGCCCGGCTAGTTTTTTGTATTTTTTTTTTTTTTAGTAGAGACGGGGTTTCACCATGTTAGCCAGGATGGTCTCGATCTCCTGACCTCGTGATCCGCCCATCTCGGCCTCCCAAAGTGCTGGGATTACAGGCTTGAGCCACAGCGCCCGGCCCATATTAGAGGATTTCAACTGCAATCTTTGCATTCTGAACTCAGCCAATAAATTGCTCCATGCTCCAAACAGATGTTTCCCTTTTAGGTTATTGCACCACTTGTGGACTGTTTTCCTTTCCTAGAGGAAATGTCAGCATGGCCGTAAACAAGAAAGCTTCTTCTGAGCATCCAAGAACAGGAGTGGCAGCAGCAGTAGCAGGGAGCGAACGTGGAAAAGTGGAGATACGTGTTTTCATGAATTTGCAACTCATCCCGCATTTTAATCTTCCTCTTTTTTATGCCATTTCTTATTTCAGAAGTCACTTGATATATTATGAGAGTGAATATTTTTATCTTTAAAAATACTTCTTTGCTGATTTATTTAACACGTTTAATACAACAGAGCTTGAGACAAGGGCCAGGAGAGCCTGAGAGAGACAAGGGCCAGGAGCCTCCCCGATTTACAGCACAGCATATTTGAGGGGTCCCTCCTAAACTGTGCTAGAAAGCAGACATTTTAGATTCTCACTCTTAAAAAGTTAGACTTTTCATGACAGAGAAAGAGGTACTTATTAAGAGAGGAGTATTCTCTGAAAAAGAACAAAGATCTGCGAATTCATTGAAAGAGTAAAACGTCAAAAAAAAAAAAAACTTATTTTCCTTTGTAGTGTTTTGCTTTCCATAAAAAATGATTAAATAAGTCCTCTTTCTGTAGAAAATAAGTCACAGCCTAATACAAATGTGAGTTCCTATTTGCGGATGGGGGTATTATTTTTGTGGCATGTGCGATCACAGTTGCAGGCACTTTTTATTTCCTTCCAAGCATGATGTTGCCATACATATGCCTTGAAAACATAACGTCTCTGTCTTTACTGACCGAGCTGACTAGCACGAAAACTTTACATGTCAGTGTGAATGGGGGTGGTGGTGGTGAGGGGGGGTGGTGAGGGCAAAATTTACCAAAGTATGACCATGAGTACATTCTTTTTTAAAGCATCATTTATATCTCCTTCAGAAAGCTGTCCCTAGACTGAAAAATCAAAGAACCTTATTATCTTTTATAATATAAATTTCACTTTAATAAAATTTAATAATTGATTTAAATATTATTTTCAAAATATAAATTTTATTTAGTTTTGTTTTTGGGCCAACTGAAGGAAAGTTACAAATTTTTCATTCAATTTGTGATAACTTTTTGGAATGCCACCAATATTCAAGACTCTCTAGATTTATTTACAGACCTACCTGGTGACTGAAAACCCAGTTTAAATTGTTAGTGCAAGGCCGGGCGCGGTGGCTCAAGCCTGTAATCCCAGCACTGTGGGAGGCCGAGACGGGCGGATCACGAGGCCAGGAGATCCATCCTGGCTAACACGGTGAAACCCCGTCTCTACTAAAAAAATACAAAAAGCTAGCCGGGCAAGGTGGCGGGCATCTGTAGTCCCAGCTACTCGGGAGGCTGAGGCAGGAGAATGGCGTAAACCCGGGAGGTGGAGCTTGCAGTGAGCTGAGATCCGGCCACTGCACTCCAGCCTGGGTGACAGAGCGAGACTCCGTCTCAAAAAAATAAATAAATAAATAAAATAAATAAATAAGTAAGTAAGTAAGTAAATTGTTAGTGCAGTCTGGGCAAGCCAAATGGGATGGTACATGCCTGTAGCCCCAGCTACTTGGGGATCCTGAGTTGGGCAGAACCACGAGCCTGGGAGATTGAGGCTGCAGTGAGTTGAGATCACACCCCTGGACTTCAGCCTGGACAACAGAGTGAGGCCGTGTCTCAAAAAAAAAAAAAAAAAAAGTTAGTGAACAAAAATGAATCAGAAATTCAGTAATTCAGAATTATATTTTTCCTTTTTTCTTTCTTTTTTTTATTAAAAAACCAAACCATGGTGTTTAGAGGAAGGAAGGGAGTCAGACATAATAAAACATATTTTAAATCTTATTTGGGAGAAAGAAAGAGTGAGGTTTCTGAAACTGTAATTTTTCTGTGCAACGGACAGTCTAAAAGGATGATGGTATGATTAAATGGATGAACTTCTTTATGTATTAGACTTGCCTTATCCTTATGTTTTCTAAAATTGCTACCATCTGTTTTTAAATCTACTAATGGATATAGGATGTACAGAAAATTGATTCAAGTTTAAAATGATAGACTAGAAATGAGCCAGAAAAAAGAGATGGGTTGTTAGAATCAGATGGGTGATTCAGAACTCTTTCTATTAATCAATCAGCCTGTCAATAAATTATTTAGTTGACTAATACATACATTAAGCAATATTACGTTGTCTCCTGTGAGTCTGGTGTGATGCTGGACATACAAGGTGAACAGGTGTGATTGTTGTCTTCAACTACGTAGTATCTACAAGGTCCCACATTAAACCATTTACAGATGTTTTCTCCTCCATGCCTCAGTACCAAATCGTGAAGAAAGGATTATTGAACCATTTCATAAATAAGGAGCTTGAGCTTAGCTCAAGTTAGAGCAGGTAATAAGAAGCTAAGCCAGGTTTTTACTACAGTCTAGCTGTCTCAACTTTAAAACCTCAGGTTCATGTTACACCTCCTTTGTCTCATTATGTAAAGAAGTAAATTACTAAGCCTTATTGATAAGATGTCTTCAGAGAAACAGCATAATGTCATGGTTAACATGTACAGGCTCCAAGTTTGACTTACTGGGCCAAATTCATGCTTTTCTATTTTAGGGCTGTGGCCAAGTTATTGAATTTTCTGTTCCTCTCTTTCCTGTTCAGTAGAATGGGAGCATTAATAATATCTACTTCTGTGAAATGGGAATAATAATTATACAAGGGGTAAATAAGTTAATAGTTGAGAACACATATTTTGGAGTTAGATGCTGGGGCTTTCATTCCAAGCTCTATTACCAATTAGCCACAAAAGTCACTTTAATCTCTGAGTATTAATGTGTCAATATGTTGCTAGACATACAGTGCTGCAAGTATAAGTTATTTTACAGATATGTATATATGCTGTGGTTTGAATGGTCCCCCAAATTCAAGTGTTGAAACTCAATCCTTATTGAAAGTTGGGGCCTTTTGAGAAGTGATTATAATGGACTAGTGCCTTATAAGAAAACCTGGAGGGCACTAGCTTAGGCCCTTTTTGCTCTTCTGCTCTTCTGCCACGGGAGGGCACAGTGTTTGTCCTTCCATTTTTCTACCTTGTGAGGACACAGCAAGAAGGCCACCACCAGACACCAATGCTGGAGCCTCGATCTTGAACTTCTCAGCCTCCAGAACTGTAAGAAATAAGACTCTCTTATTTATAAATTACCCAGTCTGTGGTATTTTGTCATGACAGCACAAATGGACTAAGACAATATATCATTTTAAAAATATTATTCTTAAAAGATTAGGGTGGGGTGGCCAGCTTCTTCGTGCACCATGCTAGTGGCACACCTGATCCAACCAATCCTTCATATCCTATGTAAAACACCACCTCCTCAAGCTCATCTATAAAACCTCCTCCACTTCACTGTGGAAGCAGCAACCCATGTTCTCTTTTCTATTGATTGATTGATTGATTGATTGATGAGTCATGCACTGTCACCCAGGCTAGAGTACGGTGGCATCATCTCAACTCACTGCAACCTCCACCTTCCAGGTTCAAGTGATTCTCCTGCCTTAGCCTCCTGCTTAGCTGGGATTGCAGGCATGCAGCACTATGCCTAGCTAATTTTTGTATTTTTAGTGGAGATGGGGTTTCACTGTGTTGGCCAAGTTGGTCTTAAACTCCTGACCTCAGGTGATCCACCCACCTCAGCCTCCCAAAGTGCTGGGATTACAGGGGTGAGCCACCATGCCTGGCCAGCAGCCCGTTTCTCCAGGACTCCTCTCTGTGCAGAGAGCTCTTCTCTTTCTTTTGCCTGAAACTGAAGAAAGAAATGTTATTCTTCAATTTATTTTTAGTCTTATTGTAGAACACACCCATTTTTTCAGTGTAGAACTTTTCTTTTTTCATTTTAGAACATAGATTAAGATCAACATTTGTTTTAGCAGTCTCCTATTTTTTCTATATTTGTGCTTTGATTTCTATTATTCTACCATTCTATGTTGAACTTGCAATCAACACTTGCATAAACTGTTGAAAGAGCCTGGTCTCCTGCCTTGAGTTTTTCTTCCCCTGAATCTGTGCAGCATACTACCGCCAAATTAGTCTTTTCAAACACCACTTTCATCATTAATAAGCTAAACAGAACTACTCACATGAGTCATGCTTTCCCATATCATGAACTTACTTTTCCTTTTACCACTTATTTGAATTTCCTTTCATCTCTACCTCTGTAATTGTAGAGAAAAACTCTCATCTGTGTATTATACTCATGGAATATCTAGGAGTCAGAAGAGTGGTAAATGAGCTAGAGGCAAGAATGAGAACTGCCTTTATTTAGTAAAACATTTCAAGAAATGATTTTGCTTATAGAAAGACCTAAGAGCATGTCAAAGATGAGACTGAGAGATGGGTAGAGGTCAACATATATATATAAAGATGTGGGAAAGGTTGGAGAAAAAAATACTCAAAGTGGGGAGGAAGGGAAATTATAGGCAAGAAAAGGTCTAGGCAATATAATGAATGTCTCAAGCTGTATAAGAGATGATAGAATTGAAGGAGGACAGAAAACATTAAAAGGCTTTTAAGAACAGGATTATGGACTATAGTTAATAACAATGGATTGTATTCTTGAGAATTGCTAAAAGAGTAGATTTTAAGTATTCTCACCACAAAAAATGCTAAGTATGTGAGGTAATACACATTGTGTATGTTAATTAGCTCAATTTAGCCATTCTACAATGTATTCCACAATTTCAAAACAACATGCAATACATGATAAATATATACACATTTTTTGTCTATTTAAAAATTTAAAGGAATTTTTTTTTTTAAAACTGCTCTCTGATATTGAAGTTACACTGTGTGCTGTAGTATAACCCTCACTGTTATACCTTAAATATTTAGGAAATCTCTATTCTCCATTTTAACAATTAAGGTCCTGGCAAGAAAGGGATAGTCACTCAAATTTGGTAACCAAGGAGAGTTTTAAAAGGGATTATGTAAGAGATATCGTCAGGATTTAGGAAAACAAAGAAGGGATAGTGCAGTGGCCTAGACCTAAAGGGGTATGGAAAAGAAACGCTGAGTGGAAAGTATCCAGAGAGAGCCTCTCTCTTAGATGGGAAGGCCATTCACCTGATACTATAGGAGCTGTAGGTAGATAAATGCAGGCAATATGCAGCAACCCACCAAGAAGGGAGCTGAAAAAATTAACTCCTTTACTTTTCTTTACCCCCATACTCTGATCTTGCCGGCATCTTCCATTCACCGAACCCAACTGGAAATCAGTGGGTACGAGAGACCATTGAGCAGAACATACCTTTCAGACCCCCGGGTTACAAGACGAAGTGGATAAAGTGGAGAATGATTTGGAGATGCAAACAGAAAACATCCAACACATACAAATTGTGTGAGTTATATTTGGGGAGATCAGAGAAAAGGAGGCATGTTCTATGTTTGGATCAATACATGGTAGCCAGAAGGAAGCAGCATCAAGAGTCAAGAAGCAAGATGTTGAGAACTTGGCCAAAACTGAAATTAGAAATAAATAGGCACAATGTAAAAACCCCATCAGAGGAGGCTCACTAATTTTCCTCTTCAATTTGAATAGGGATTTGATTCAATGTTATTGGAATCTCAAAAAGTAGAGTGAATCAGCTATAATATGGGTTATTTGCTTATTTGTATACGTATCTTGCTTTCTCTATGGTAAATCTCCTTAAAAGTAAGGGAGATTGCCCATGTTTATTTCATCCCATACCCCCTAAGACAATGCCTTGTATGTAGTGTGTGTTCCAAAATGATATGCTAAATGGATTAATAAATGAGTGCAATTTCCCTGCTCAGAAAACTTCCATGGCATCCTGAGATTGCCTTTCAAATACCCCTAATAGTGTTGCTTCAACCCATCTTTTCAGTTACAATGCTATTTTGCTCTAGGTATTGGAATAGTTATTTTGTTTTTTTTAATTTTTGGAAGAGATGGCTATCTCATATACTGCCCAGGCTCGTCTCAAGCTCCTGACCTCAAGTGATCCTGCCACCCTGGCCTCCCAAAAGACATGAGGTCAGCTTGAGTAGTTATTAATATTTACCTAGATATGTCTTGATTTTTGATATCTCTTTGTCTTTTCTCATTTGGTTTCTACTCATTAACTCTCCAGACCTTATACATGCCTTTAAATGCAGCTCAATTTTAACTTCAGAGATAAATCCACCACTGACCTTAGTTGCTGCCTCTCAACTTCATAGTTGAAAACTTTACTGGGACTGTGAAATTAAAAATATTCAAAACTCTTTTCTCTCATTTATCAGTTGAAGAAATCAAAAATCGGATAGGCTAAAATGATTTATTTATTCAAGCTCTCTAGATGACCCATCCTAATTATGGCAGGTTTGGATGGTGTCTTTCCCTCAGTTTGGTGCTTTCTAATCAAGTATACCTAGATCCCTATATAGTTCACACTTTAATATTTTCCCCAAAGCTAATGAACTTCATGTGTTTACCCAAGAAAAGGCTGCATGGCCCAAGTTAAATACCAAATATATATTATGTCGGTGTAGTATTAATTGTGCACACATATATCTTTGATTGATAAAATGGGGGAGATAAATGATTTCATAAAGCATCCGGTCTGTAGTTGTTGTTTGAAAAAAGAAAAAAGAGGTCCCGATGAAAAGTTTGGGAAGCACGGACTGCCCTGTTGTGCAGTGTGGAGAATATTTACACTGAAAAGCACCTTAGAATAATTCGATCTAATTGTTTATTTTACCAGATAAACTGTGGCAAGGAGGCTGAATACCATTGCCTTGATTTGTACAGAGATAAAGTTAGAATTAATATCCAGGTGTCTAATTTTAGCCATATTCTTTGTATTACTCCATCCTGCTCTAGAAGTTGTTTTAACATAAATGTTGGTTTCAAAAATGTCAACACTCATGAAGGGCAGTGTTGTATGGATGTGCTAGGTAGGAAAACCTGGATCTGTGCCATCTCGACTTGGTGTCACATTAACACTCCATGGTTGGAGAGACCAGTATTTCTAGGTTCTTGCTGCTTGGCACACAGTGTGGGTAAACACTTTCAGTGATGTAGAGATGGAAGCAAATATCACTGAGCTGGCCATGTTCCCACAGACATAGTTTAATTATGCCTGTCTGTTTAGAGAGACAACACTCACTCCCCCTTATGTTGCTGCTGGTTTTAAAAATTATAATAATCTCAAAAGGTAGACCGAGTCAGCTAAAATATGGGTTATTTGCTTATTTGTATACATATCTTGCTTTCTCTACTGTAAACCTCCCTAAAGATAAGGGAGACTGCCCACCTTTATTTCATCCCATATCCCCAAGACAATGGCTTATATATAGTGTATGTTCCAAAATTATATACTAAATGAATTAATACTCAGAAAACTTTCATGGTATCCTGAGATTGCTTTTCAATACCCCTAATAGTATTGCTTCAATCCACCTTTTCAGGTACAATGCTATTTTGCTCTAGGTATTTGATTAGTTATTTTATTTTTTTTCAATTTTTGGAAGAGATGGGTATCTCATATATTGCCCAGACTGGTCTCAAGTTGGGCAATATATTCCCTTTTATCCCCTAATGAATTTCTACCTAACACTACAATTATAATTTTCATCAGTATAACTTACATTTTTTCTGTTTGAATTCTCATTAAATTTTAATGTATATGATTGTAATTTAATCAAGTTGTTTCCAAAATTCTGTTCTATCAATGTATATTTGAGCATCTAACTTTAATATTAACTTCCTGGAGGCTTTTATAATTTCACATGTAAGAAAAAACTGAAACAAGCAGTAGCTAATATTAGCTAGTAAATGTGGTTTGAAATGGCTAGAAAAGGTTAGGAAAATGGAGTCCTTTTATCATGTTACATAATGCCAAGTCAAAAGAAACACCATGTTCATCCTGAGATGGAAACCTCTTGTTAGTTTTCATCACGTATACCTGATTTTGGCTAAGTCGTAATACACATTGAGTTAGACCAGAGCCTATTTTTCTTCTTCTTTTAAATTTATGCTTATGTTTCTACAGTTCATATTAGAAGGAAAAAAAAAACAGGAAATGAAAGTAGTTTGAGTCCTAAACAATCTGAAAGGAAATGGGAAAGCTACCCAATTGCATATTTCATAGTTTAGATAAAAGAAAACTTTTTAAAATATCTACTTAAGAATATTTACACAGTTGATTTAAAGTTATATCAGTTTATGCTCTTTGTATGTTTTAGATAACATTGTTGAATTTCCTCTGACTTAACATGAGATGGATTTGCCTGTGTGCAGAGCTATGCAGGCAGACACTCCCTCCTCCATCCCAGCAAAAGCCATTTATTAAGCAGCTGTTGTTATTAGTTTACAAAAGGTTTTTCAACACTGTGTGCTTTGTGACTTCACCTCTCAGTTTATTTTGAGGAAAGCCATATTCCTTAGATTCTCCTCTCTTAACGCTCATTAGGCCCACTGGTAAGTTTAGATGATGTCGTTTAGAAAAACTGGTCAAAACTATAATATAAACATAACGTGCAATATTCCTGGCTACCTACAAAGCATATTTTGATACTGAATACAGCAAATCTATGAAATCTGAAAATAAAGGAGCTTTGTGCCAAGTCATGCTCTTTAGGCAGCGTGCTGCAAATCTCAGAAAAAGTAGAACCCCAAACAATTTTTGTGACCTGAAGTCTAAGTCAGCAAGGTTTCCCATTCAAAGTGGGCAAGTAGCTAACTTTTCAACAATCATATATTTTTTGCAGTCAGACAGACTATTGTAGAGAAGCAATAGATCACCTGTCTCACCTGTGGACTGGTGCCAGGAGGTGTCCGTTCCCTGAGCTCAAACATTCATGAATCAAATCTATTTGTATCTAGCTTTATTGACACCAACACTTTCAGCAAGGCGTGAAAATGGCATGCTAGTCAAGTTGAAGAAAATAAACCAATGTGTATACAATACGTGATACTTTCCTGTTTTTAGTTACAGACCATGTGGACTTAAGCTAGTATTATTAAAAATATTTAGGGCTGGGTGCGATGGCTCATGCCTGTAATCCCAGCACTTTGGGAGGCCGAGGCGGGCGAATCACCTGAGGTATAGGAGTTTGAGACCAACCTGATCAACATGGTGAAACCCTGTCTCTACTAAAAATATAAAAATTAGCCAGGCAAGGTGGTGCATGGCTGTAATCCCAGCTACTTGGGAGGCTGAGGCAGGAGAATCACTTGAACTGGGGAGCCAGAGGTTGCAGTGAGCCAAGACTGTGCCTTTGCATTCCAGCCAGGGAAACAAGAATGAAACGCCGTCTAAAAAAAAAAAAAAAAAGGTATTAGTTACACTCAAATGGAAAAGATACTTTCAAGTTCTCTCTGGTAGGAAAAATACATATCATAGCATGCCTGTGGTGTTTGTATACTTCTGAAGAATATAAGTACAACTTATCAATTTGCAAATATGTATTAAAAGATTATTTGTAAAGCAATTCTTTGAAGTGAAGGGTACACTCCCCTGCAGAAATAACATTATAAATGCTATGTAAGTTGTCATGACAGTCTTCTAAACCCTATTTAACTCAAACTGTAGCTGCATAGAGCTTGAGTATGGTAAATAAGCTACACTTACTTTATGAGAAAACAGATCCTGAGGCACAAAAGATTGAGGCATAATGTTTGCTCATAAAATAGCCTGGCAAGAGAAATGGGACCTCTTATTTCTGTACCCCTTTCACCAACTCATCAAGGACACTGAGCTTGTTGGGGCTACAGTGATAATAGGGAAAGTACAGAAGATGCATGACTAGAGGTTTCTGATCATGGCCAGGAGAAAAGTTCAGTGGTTTTCAAGGGGAAGTGATTTTCAGGTCAAAGCAACTGTTAAACTTGGTGAAATGGAGTTTCCCTGTGAAAATGCTAACTAGCCACTTGATATAATATCTTAGATGTGTAGGACCATATTACCTATGAAATGATATGGACAAAATTTGATTTTTTTCTCTAAGTATTTTTCTATTTATAACTTTTGTTTTCCTGCTTGCTTAGTATGTAGAGCAGAGGCTATGAAGTAAAGGAAAACCAAACCAAACAATACATTGAGCCACCATCACCCAGGAGGGCAATTGATGGGTAACGGGTAATACAGAGTATCATGTAGTCTCCGAGTTGGTCTATTGGAGGTCTCCTTTCCTCTCTACTGCAGCCCCTAATCAGGAGATTTCTCATCACATTGAAGGGAACGGAATTTATCCATACTTAGAACAAGAATGAACAGCAGGATGAATTCATGCAAAATCCAAGGAAAGCAGAATATTGATCATGGGGAACAAAGGGCCCCTATGTTATGGAGCAAGGTTGTATCAATGAACAAACTATAGAAAAGCAACTTCAAGGTAAAAAGTAATAATATAAGAAAGCATAGACGTTTTGCAAAGCATTTGAGAGGTAAGCAAAGACTGCTTACAAAAGTTTTTTTCAACACTTTGTGCTTTGTGACTAGTCGGTATGTAGTAATTTGTAAATTTAACTTTATGCATATAACAGGGTAGAAGTTCCTCTTATAATAAGGCTCTTGAAAGAAGGAAATATTATCGCAATAGAGACTAACAGAGGACAAGAATTGCACAGGCACACAGAAGAGGATCACCAGCCTTGGATTCAACAGAAATGCTTCTGAAACATTCCCTTAATTATTCTGGCTAAAGACTTTTACTGGTCCCTTATATGAGGATGATGGGAAAATGTGTTAGAACTCCCTTGGAGATCGCAGTATGTACTTATGCTGAAGTTAATGAATTCCAGGCTCTCAACCACTCTACTAATCCTTTCTTCATAATGCCCAGAAGTACAGAGTCTAATGAAATTGATATTTGAACTAGGCTGCTTCTATGTGTCTATTATGGTAGGATTTTGAGACCCAGAATAGGAAAAGCCAAGTATGTGGAACTCAAATAGAATTTTGTTTGAACAAAGTTTGTTTCTGACTGTCTATATTATATGGTACAGTTGTTTTTCACTTTCAGAGCTGTTTTATTATTCACTCTTGATTTTTATTATAATACAGTACTAGCCAGATCCATTTGTGGGTTCACAATAAACTTGGCTTTTTATTGTAAATATGAAGTTGTGACTACCCCCTTTTCTACTTGAGTTTTTATAGCTACTATTACCCAAATAATTCAGCTATACCTCAACTTTTCTTAATTTGCTTGAACAGTATTAGAAAGAAGACAATTGATGTCTGAGTAGTACAAGTTAACAAATAGTACTTGTTAACTACATGGCTGGATGTCTCTAGATACTGTTGATTATATAAAATTATGGAAGTATAAAGTGGGGGAGATCTTAGAACAAAAGCTTGTGCAATTTCCCACTAAATGAAGGAATCATCTTGTAGGATCTCAACTTGACCTCCTCCCTTCTGTCTGGATAGTTTCTGGGACACTGATGTCCCATGATGAGATGGTTTTATTAGGGCAGGTTCTTTGTATGTTCACCTGAGGCACTTTCTGTACTTTCTCACTGTGGTCTTTGGTTAGGGTCTTGCAAACTCAGAATAAGCTTTTCATAAAATAAGTCATCACATATTTGTAGATAATTAGTGAAATTATTATTTTCTCCTTTAGACTAAATGCCCATGAGCCAACACATTTTGGGTCTCTAAAAATTCATTTGACCTCTTAAGAATAAAGTTCAGCTTGTCAATGTCCCTCTTCCAGTGGGTATATTGATACTCTTCCACAAGTTATCTGACTTTTGGAAATTTTAGTGGGATAATCCCTTCCACCGATACCTGGATTCAGATACTGTATCAGCTCATATAACCAGATAGTACATTTTAGCATTGTTGACAGCTTTATTTTATACTGTGGTCAACTGATCTGTCTGGTCTCTTTTCAGATCAAACATTTTAACAAAAGGATTATTGTATCTTGCAATTAAAAAATTAAAAGCATGATTTTATATTTACATATGATAAATTGCATCTCTTGATTTCACCATAGCATTCATTCCATTAATTGCAGATCTTTTTGAATCCAGATGTAATGTATTTGCTATATCCCTCCAGCAAAGTGTCCTCTACACACTTGATGAGGCTGTCTCTATGTCTTCCTTCAAGTCACTGGTCAACAGCACATGGTCTTGGCTTCACTCTAGGTTATTAATCTATTGATATGTACCCATTAGTTTGGTTACTGCAAAAAATTTATGTCACCGTTAACACTTTTTCATTTCAAAACATGTCAAAAGAGTTTGTATCATTACCTTCTTTAATTTAAACTATGATGTATCTATGTCAGTTTTCTGTCCACTATCTAATAACTTTGTTAAAGAAAGTTAATGGGGTTATTTTATCATGACTTTTCTTTTGGAATATGTGCTGGCATCACAAATTTTTCTAAGAACCGGTATTGAAAACATGTATATCAAACTTAATGAACTCTGGTTCACAGAATCTATCCTTTCTGTTCTTAGCTAACCAGGAAAATGTTTGTTTAGTTTGGATTCTGGCATTCCTCCCATCTTTAGTTTTCAAAGATTCCAGATGCTGGCTCTATAGGGAACATCTGTGCCTTGTTTCAATTCTCTGGGAGGCAATTCAGGTGAGCCAAGAGAAGGGAATTTATTTAAATTAGATATTCTCTGACACGTTTCACCTTCATTGTGCTCTAGTTCTTTTTAAAACAAATTTTTTTCTCTCCTTATTAACTGAAGAATAATATCTTTATTTTCTAATTTTTTTTAGAGACAGGGTCTTGCTCTGTCACCCAGGCTGGAGTGCAGTGGTACAATCTTAGCTCACTGCAGCCTCGAACTCCTGGACTCAAGCAATCTTCCTGCCTTAGCCTCACAAGTAGCTGGGACTACAGGTGCACATCATCACACCCAGCTACTTTTTTCTAATTTTTTTTTTTTTTTGTAGAGACAGGATCTTGTTATGTTTTCCAGGCTGGTCTCAAACTTCCTGGTCTCGAGGGATCCTCCTGTCTTGGCCTCCCAAAGTGTTGGGATTACAGGTGTCAGCCACTGTGCCCTCCAAGAGTACTATCTTGAAATAGAAAGTGGTAACAAAACACAAGAGTAGTAACTTTTCTGATGTTTATTCATATAATATCTTCTTTATATAGTTCATCTCTCTTTTAGAGCATTATCTTTCTTGTTATACATTTAAAATTACCCATATTTTTATCCTTTTTAAAAAATGATTTTTGTTTATCTGGATCTTTACAACTTTTCAGAAACAATTTTGGTTGGCCAGTGACATACGTTGTATTCATCCTTGCTTACATGTCCTCCTCTATGTTTCATGTTTTTAAGACATCTCTTCAGATAATTTTCTTTCTCATTTTAATTATTTGAAATTATGTTGATAGATTGCACTACAATCATTTTTAAGTTTCTGGCAATTGAATTTTGCTTATTTTTCTATCATTTATTTTCTTGTATCAGCTTTATTTGGAGTCTAGCATATGTGTAGTCCTATGCATGATATTCTATTTATTTTTTTCCATTTTTACTTGCACTGGTAGTATTCTCAATTCCAAGGCAACATGAGCACTAACTCATAAGGATTCTATAATTTCCCCAGAAATAACTCTTCTCCTTGGGAGTCAACTGACTTCCTTGCTCCTGAGGCATCAGCTCCAGTTGGGCAGTGGCCCCTGCAAGGAAGTATGGGTCCCAGCTCTGTGGTGGCCCCTCTCTTCAGGTGTCTAAGGCACCAACACCAGACAGACAACAGCCCCTCTTCAGAGGCCTGGGTCTCAGTTCTGCAAGACCCCTCTTCCAAGCTTCTGAGTTTTACTAACCTTCTCTTGTTTCCTCAGATTTAAGGAGTGGTATCTGTCTCCTGCAGTTTCAACTTCCACAATACCTCACAATCCTTTCTGTCAAATCCCCTCTGTTAATATAACTGGCCGACTTCAATTTTCTGAGTGGTACATGCACTATTGATATCAACATGAATTCACTCTTTCTTCTTTCCTTATCCCTAAGTCACATTCAAATGAAAAGTAGAAATGAACACATCATCCAACTACTATGGGCGACCAGCTTTGTATCTAGAACATTTAAGTCACCAGAGATATTTTCCAGAATTCTTCTTATTCTAAAATTTCTTCTTAAGCATATCAACAAAAAAGAGAAGGATCACTGGGATCAGTAGATTTTGCAAATTCCTTAAAGCAGTTTCTGTTCTTTCTCTTGTCTCAGTGTTGTTGTCACCAAACTCATTACATTGGCTTTTACTCTAGGACTCCCTTGAAATGGTTTTCTTCTGAATTCCCTGCATTATTTCTTTATTACTGTCAAGGACAACTTGTTATTCTTAAGATGCTACAAGGAAAAGTTATATTTCCCTAATTTTTACACCAATTTGTCAAGCAGTGATAGCAATATGCACTCTTACAATATATGACTGGAGATCAGCTCAGGAGGAAGTCTAATATGAGACAATCTGCAGGTTATTGGAACCATTCACAAAGTGTGCAAATTTTCTAACCTTCTCTGGACGATCGGTATTTTAAAATGTTTTCTCACTACTCACACTTACAAAACTGTCTTTATGTGTGCCACAATCAATATTTGTCCACAGTATGACCGTGAAAATAACCCTAGCCTAGGGCAATAGTTCCCCAGCATTTTTCTTTCAGGAATACTTTATACTCCTAAAAATTATGAAGGACCCCAAAAGTTTTTGTCTATGTGGGTTATATCTATACATATTTATTGAGTTGGGAGTCAAACTAGAGAATTTAAAAAATAGTTTATTTAAAAGTAACACATATCGTAAATTACACACTTTTATGAAAACTGTGTGTTATTTCTGCTTCTTGCAGATCTCTTTAATGTCTGGCTTTAATAGGAGACAGCTGATTCTCTTGCAGCTGCTCTGCATCTAATCTTTCGTAATATGTTGTTTTGGTTGAAGGAAATGAAGACTCCAGCCTCACACTGATATCTAATTTGAAAACAGAAGACTCTTTTAGTAACATTTTCAGGTAGATGTGAGTAGTCTCTTTTGATATTATACAAAAATTCAAGTGATGGTTTCTTAAAGTTCAGTTGCGATGTGAGATCAGAAAGCTTATTAATGAACGTTATCTACTCTGTGCATTACAAACTGCTGGTCTCTGGTACTTTTACCCATCCTTGGTTTTGTAACATGATGTATTATTCATTTGGAAACTCTTGATTTGTTGAGTTAATGCAGTCCTTCGAAATGTTGACGTATTTTATTATACGATATTAAAAACAGCTTCTTTCATTAAAATAGCCACTGAGCTCATTTAAAAAGTCCTTAAGTATTGAGAAGTAATCAGACTCACAGTGGCAAATAACAGTTTTCCAAAAGTCTAATATTTGCTGGAAAACTTGAATTTTGTTATTGGCAATAAGCCTGTCAATTGTTTTTCTTGAAGTAATTGGCTTTTTTCATTTTGAAGACATCAGCCAAATGAACAAATCTGCACAATGATAGTTTATCTGCATTCTTTGAAGCAAAAATCATGTTCCTGAAAAAAAGTGCTGGTTCTGTTTGCAACTGAAAATATTGCACATGTCCTATTACTTGAGAAAACCATTGTATTTTGTTATACAGCAGAAATGCTTTATGTGTGCCACGTTACATCACATAGAATATTTCAAAGACGTAGACGAATGGACCAAGATTTAAGAAAATTGATAATTTGTACTGTTTGATGAAGGAAAGTCTAAATTGAAACTTTTTTTTTTAATTGAGAGTGTGTAAAGAAGTTGTTGGGTGCCATGGCCTTATGCAGGACTAAGGCACAAGTAGCTTTGCTTACCTTTGCTTTTGCACCAACAGTGCAAGTGCGAACACAATGAAAGAAGTAAATAACACTTTAGTATAATAATAAAAACACTGTTGATCTTTCTAACTCTTGAAAAGTTCTCTAGGACCCCTATGGGTCCACAGAATACATTTTAAGTACTGCAGCCCAAGAGCAATATTTTGATTTCACTCACAATTCAGAAACTCTTAGAGGCAAAATATTAATTCATATCAGTTGGTTTTAAAAGCACACACCTTTTTTTTTCTATTTTCAGTAATAAGTTTAACCAATATGAATTTTTTTATTTTTAGTAAGAGTATTATTTAATACCATATCTCATGACTTAAATGGTAGTAAATGACCAAAACAGCATAGGAGAAATTAGCAAATGTACGTCTGGTATCATCATAAGGAAAGAATAGTGCTAGAAAAATAAATGGTCTTTTTCTATATCATCTGTTGTAAGGACACTTTGCATGGAAAATTGGAAAGGCTTTTTCTTGTATATATATTTATTCTCATCACGTTTGCCATTTTATCATTTAGCTACTCCACTTGTAAATTCTTATTACCAAAATTGTCTAATCTCATTAAAATGAGTTTATACCAGTAAATGGTGGTGCTTTTGAGTCTAAACAAAAATATACAAATTTCACTTCATTATATTTATGGTAGGCGGCTCACTCAAGGAATATTTTCCCATATTGACATATGCTGTCAGGATCTATGGCCTTTCTCAAGAAAGAACGGAATTCTCTTTGCAAAATGGAGTAAAAACTAAGCTTCTATTCTGAATTTGTAAATTATCCTTTCTTGACACAGACATGAGCTGCTGCTATCTTAAATCTTGCATTCCCAAAGGGAAGTGTGCCTTCCCACTGTCTTTTCTTTCTTTCTTCTCACCCCTCCGCATGTAAATCTAGTCTGCTCATGCTTTCCAGACTGTCTACACTTTTTACAGCATAGCAACAATGGATGAGACTACTGAAAAGATGTGCCATGTTGGTATAGTAGCTATTATTTCCACAATGCCAAGCAATAGCACAGCAAAGGGGATGCAGTCTTCTTAGAATTACTTTTACTTTAAATGAGAACAATCTGATAGATTAACAAAAATAAAACCCTCTGGTCACTTCAGATAAAGTGCAAAGAAAACAAACTCTATCTTCTCATTTCAAGTGAACTTCACAGGGGAATCATTTGACTTTACAACTTTATGATATGTTTAGATGCAGTTTCAGTACTTTGTTTATTTTTCATTAGAACATTTTAAATCACTGTTAAGGAGTTATGGTGACCATCCACAGCACACATGGAAAAATGCTGCTTAGAAGCATGGGACATTAATAAGTGAACTGATATTTACATCTTAGAATTTGTTTACTTTTTTGAGAATCTCATTAGGAACCTATGCTAGGATATAACATTCTTTTGGCAGATTTCACCAAGTAGAGCCAATTGTCCTTTGTTTCTTTTGTTGGACCCAGTATTGCATAAAACTGCCAATGTACAACCAAGCTGGGCTGATAGAAAACAAGATCAGTCAAGAGATTCACCTAGAAGCCAGCTAACAGAGCTAGGTTCCCTTTTGGTGGGAAGGCATCAGGAGACCATCAGCTCTAGAAATAAAACTGAAAAAAAAAAAACCCTGCAAGCTGTGTAAAGAAAAGCTATGGCTGACAACACATAAGTAGTCTTTATCTTTCCAAGGTGATGTGAGTGTTCTTAATTCACTTTTGTCTTTTTGGAGATGCCCAGAAAATAGTTCTAGACCTTTTGAAATCATCACTAATAGCATAAAAATACAAGTAATATGGTGCTAGATTTTGAATAGCTGTTAGTACGACAAACAGCTCCACAAAGTCAAGTTTCTCCTTAATACCCACTCTCCTAAACATTTTGCATTAGTCTTTCTTGTTCTCAGTACCTTACATAATCACATTTGCATCCCATCTTTCCCCACCCACACCATGACTTTTCCCTCCATTTAGAAGGGAAAGTAAAGAAAAATATTTTCTTACAAAATTATTTTGCTCTCTCACTTTTTCTGCATTGACACAGCAACCAAGCCAGCTGTCAGCAGAGGCTGCTTGGTGCTTTAGAAATGTGTATCAGCAGAACACATTCTGTCCTTGTGCCAGGGCAAATTAGAGGAGCAGCCAGCAGGGTGGTTACTGGTTCTGGTAAAGAGAGGAGTCTACTTAGCACTCACTTTGCTATCCCTGCCTATCTGCCCCTTTCTGTCCCGACTTTCAGCTTGCAGGGATCCTTCTTTCACCTCTCTAGGGCTGGTGCTGTGGAGCTTTGAACTAACCAGTTATTATATTGATTGTGAGGTTCCAGTGCTCCTCCTAACCTGCAAGAAAGAATTAGAACCTGCTCCTTCTGAACCCTACACCACTAATTTTGAAACACAGTCGTGTTGTGTAAAGTGTGAAGCATCTGAGACTTTGCAGGTAGGCAAGGGATCTTCATTTTTAATAAATATAAGCTAATTTTAACTAAAATAATCTCAACATTAATTTTGAGAAACATTTAAAAATTGTATTTCCACCTCTTCGGGCATCATGCAACCTTGGATATGGGGAAAGGAGGACACTGGAAAAACTTCCAAGTGAATCTGATTCTGGACCCATCCTTGACAACCATTTCTCTAGACCAGGAATCCTCAATTCTGGCTCTACCATAGACTCAGCTAGGGAGGGTTTTTTTTTTTTTTTTTTAAATGTAGATACCCAGACCCATCCACCCCCAAAGATTCTGATTTACTAACTATTGGTATTTTTAAAAATCTCCCCAAGTGACTCTAATATGTAGGTCTAAAGTAGAGGTTCTCAAAGTGTGGTTCCCAGATGACCATCACTTGAGAACACATTAGAAATGCACATTTTCAGACCCATCCCAGATCTATGGAATCAGGAATTCTGGGACTGGAACCAGCAACCCATTTTTACAGACCTCAGGTGATTCTAACACATGCTAAAGTTTGAAAACCACTGCTCTAGATCAAACTTCAAACTTAAAAAAAAAATAGATATTTAGATAATACAGTTGAAGCTTGAACAACATGGGTTTGAACTGCAGGGATATTTTTTCAACTACATGTGGATAGGAAATACAGTATTTATGGGCTATGAAACCTGAGTATATGGAGGGCTGACTTCTTCCATATGTAGACGACAACTGAGGGGATTTGAGTATATCTTCCATCTCTTCCATGTTAGGATAATATTTGCACACATATACCTTAGCAAATAATCTAATGCCATTCCTAACATAGGAAGATTTGCTATAGGAAGAACATTTACTTAATTACAGTGATAGAAAATAATATAACCTCCTCACCAAGAGTTGTAGGATGCAATTAACCTTGCTACTCATTACTGTATCAAGTTTAGTGTCAGCATCTTCTAAAATAAATGTAAGAACTTAAAAGATGAATAAAATACTGAAAGAGGATGAGCACAAATTTATAGTATTTCTCCTCTCTCCCCCAATATTACATGGAAAGGGTAGAAAATATGGCGTTCAATACATTAAGCAGCTTTCTAAATGTGGCTTCCTTTCAAATTCATTTTAAAGTTTAATAAATAAAGTTGTGACATTTATTTGGCAGTTATGCAGTAAGATATTTTTATATACCAATGCAGATTCTAAGAGTATACAAGTATCAAATTCCTTAATCTTTATAATAGCATTTAAGGTAGGTATGGCTACAATATAAAGCAGGGAAGCAAGATGAGGAGAGATGAAGTAACTTACCCAAGATGACCCAGCTATCAAGTGGCTGAGCCTATGCCCTTAGCAACTACATTATATAGGGAAAATCAAAGCTGTGGATTGGTTCTTTAATGTCTTAAAACTTTATTTTGGTCAAAACTACTTTTTCTCCATGATCCACAATTTTTTTCTTATTTCCCTAGTGTTTCTTTTTGCATTTGTTTATAATTTTTGGTTGTTTTTTGGGGAAAATGTTTTATGTCACTTCTGTTTATGACTTACATTATGATCTTTCTGTTTTTAATCAGGGTAAGTAACTGAAAAAAAAACCGCCCTTTCAATCACAGGATGTTTTGAATCTATTGCTTTAACTAAGTTGAGATATTATTTGCATAAGTAGAAAGAGGTAACCATATTTCATGTTCAAATTTTCCAAGGCGATATTAGCAGACTCCTCTACTTCTTCCGAGAAAGATGAATTTGACTCTTGGAATAAAGTCTCCACTGAATTTAATCATTTTCCCAGGATTGGTTTTTCATATTATTAATCACATTGATAGGTTACTACATGTTGTGGGTTTGGCAAGGTATTATATAGAAGGGCCAGAAAGCTAATGTCTTGATATTTCTGTGTCAAAATAGTCAGAGGAATTCAAGCTGTCAGGTGTCAGAGAAAGTCTACACCTTATAAATTCTTGGCCCAGTTTTGTAAAGCTAATGCTTTTGAATAAACCTCCAATTTTCTTATTTATGATGAACAATGTGGTGTTTTCTTGCACCATAGTTTACATGTTTTTCAGAAAAAAGGAAGAATGAAAACAAGGGGAGTAAGAGACGGGTGTTTTCTAAAATTCTAAACTGAGTACATAATAATTATGAAATATATCAAAAGATTAAAACTGACTGGATGTTACTGAATAGTATGGATTACTTAGTAGGACTTATTTCTGTTTCTTTCCGAGAGAATTGAGGATGGAGAAGTTTATTTGGATCAGTCGGTGTAGTTAGTAAGAGAGTTGATTGATCTAAGGGCCTATATTTTCAACCTCTGTCATTTTTTACCCCTCTACATTTTAATTTCTTTTACCTCTGGGCACAAATAAGTATCTACAGGGCTGTGCAGGGCTGGCCCTAAGCTGGTCGGAGGCCCCAGCTTTTGGGCACATCCTCAGGTGTTCACTACTCCGCTCTTCTGTATTCAGTCCCATGGTGCTTGTGTTGAGCCATTTGTAAATCCTGGTGTAGGTGGAAGTGCCTGACGTGTAGAGGGTATAGTGTCTGGGGTGTAAATCCTGACTCCAAACCACACTGCTGTACTACTTCAGAAAAATGACTTAACCCCTCAACCATTCATTTTCTTCATTTGTAAAACTAGAATACAAATATCCACCTTATAAATGTATGACTAGTCTATGATTAATAACAATATCAGCAGCAGTGATAACATTAACAATAACAGAACAATGCAATAACCAGACCCTCTTCTGAAATGCCAAGTACAATATTAGCTCAACAAACATGATCTGGTATCTTCGTCGACTTCCCAAATTGCTAACAGAAGACAGCCTAGATATTGAGCAACATTAGAGAAAGCAGATATTAAAGAACAATGTTTGAATCCCCGAGTTGGGTAAGGTTAAAACTTTTACCCAAATTTGTATTTTTGCAACCTTTATTAATTTCTAATGGGACTGATGCAAATGTCTCAAAGGATTGAATCTGGCCTTAAATCATTAAAATTTGGGTGTCTGTACTTCTTTCAGTGTTTTAGTATGACATTGGCTGTGCTTTAGGATAGATCCATGCTTTTCAAGGCAATGTTAGGCTGCATGCCTAACCTCAGTGAACTCAAGTGGCCAAAGGCCTGCACATTGTTAGGAATCCTAATAGAGTTTTGTACAAAAATTTTCATGGTGCTATCAATATTTCATCAGTAGTTGGACAATCTGGTTTTTATCATTCAGATACACAGCTTATCTGTAGACAGCCAGAAAGTGAGCAGAATATCTCCAGGAAAAAAAAAAAAAATTATACTTTCAGATTAATTCTTTCTTGGAAAACAAAAAATAACAGGAGTTAGTAATTCATGGCCAAGGAATGCAAACACCAGAGAATCGGCCACATTGGGGAAAAGTAAAAGAATATTCAATGTATTGCTTTCTTTAACTTACTGCAAAACTTACTTGATAAAGTCGTGTCTGGGGCTGACTTTCACTAGACATACTTTACATTCTACATGATGAGAACAAAGGTTAAAAACTTTTATCTGTATCCTTTTCACTAGCGATGCCCCCATTGTTTTGAGGTGCTAAATGTTAGCTATTACCACACATCTGCAAGTGCAGGCTGTAGAAGATTAGCTTGTTTAAATCAGCCAGAAACTTGGTGGTGCACCCTGATGACCCACATCTGTTCTCTTCCTTGAGCCAATAATGTACATGAGTCAGAGAAAAACACACTGGTTTAGTCAACAGCAGCTCTTTTTCTTCATTTTAGAAATGACTGGGACTTAAGAGCTGGAAATGGCTTGAAAATATGTATCTAGTCCTTTCCCTGCCCAAAGGCAACATATGGTAGAAAGTATTTTCATTATGAACCGTATTCTAGAAAAAAAGATTTTACAACTTCCTCGAACACATTCAAGTGTCTAGATTCCACACATTGTAATTTATCCATTCTTTCTTTCGCCACTTTGTCTAAATTTTTACTGCTGAAAGTTGCACTTATTTGACATCGCTCTACTTTCTGCTGAAAGGGATGGCCACTCTCTTCTATGTTCTTTAATGCTATCATTGACTATGGGGTCTCAGCATGGCATTTAAAGCATTATGGTGGCACATTTTTGATAAAAGGAATCTGACTCATTATCTCTTTGCAAAAACATATAGTGTTCACTAATGCGGCTCCCTTCTGTGTCCTCCGAAGCTCTTTTATATCTATGAGTGTGTGGACAACTGAAATATACAGTGGAGAATAGTAGAGACTTTGTTTTGCATTTTTCTTGCTCCCTAGAACTAACAATTCTTTGCTAGGGTTTGTGCTCCTTTATGTGACATCATCCCACAGTGTACGAGCTTTGTAGCCTAGGGAAGGGATGCCTCCAATACCTTTCCGAAAAATAGATGAATGAGGCTGGGCACAGTGGCTCACTCCTGTAATCCCAGCACTTTGGGAGGTGCAGGCAGGCGGATCACAAGGTCAAGAGATCGAGACCATCCTGGCCAACATGGTGAAACCCCGTCTCTACTGAAAATACAAAAATTAGCTGGACATGGTGGCCCGTGCCTGTAGTCCCAGCTACTTGGGAGGCTGAGACAGGAGAATCGCTTGAACCTGGGAGGTGGAGGTTACAGTGAGCCATGATCTCACCACTGCACTCCAGCCTGGTGACAGAGCAAGACCCCATTTCAAAAATTAATAATAATAATAAAAAGATGGATGACTCTGAAGTCATATGTTTGTGCAAGACTCTCTTCTTTTAGAAGCCTTACATTAACACTTAGTGAAAAGGAAAAAATGCACAAATGTGGATATAATGCATATATGGAAAGGAGGAGGGAATTTTCCATTCCTAAACATAGTTCCTAAATTTGATACTAAACTTAAACAAACAAATGCACCAAAAATGACAAGTGTGAAAATAACGGCACCTGTTTGGGCTGAGAAGGTATGGTCTCAGCTTACTTTTCCCACATGTTCTGCTTCCTGTGTCCAGCATGTTCCCCAACCTCCTTGAGTAAATTATTAGAAGGGCTAATGGAAAATAACGGATAAGTAAAAAAGGAAGCCAAGGTCCCAGGAGACATATTTACTCCAATCAGCTTCCACTCTCATGAGCAATTACACTGTAGCTTTCATTTATTTGCCATTGGACTTAAGGCATGCTGTGTCACAATTATAGAATAATTCGTATACAGTTAATATAAAGTACGTCTAGATATTATTCTTAGTAATTTATTTATTTATTTATTTATTTTTGAGACAAAGTCTCACTCTGTCACCTGGCTGGAGTATAGTGGTACAATTTCAGCTCACTGCAACCTCCGCCTCCCAGGTTCAAGCGATTTTCCTCCCTCAGCCTCCTGATTAGCTGGGATTACAGGCAGGCACGACCATGCCCAGCTAATTTTTGTATTTTTAGTAGAGACAGGGTTTCACCATGTTGGCCAGGCTGGTCTCGAACTTCTGACGTTGTGATTCGTCCACCTCAGCCTCCCAAAGTGCTGGGATTACAGACGTGAGCCATCACGCCAGGCCTATTCTTGGTAATGTTATATAAGTGAATCAGGGTTATTTTGGTTTGTCAGTGATGGAAATTCAATTCAGTCTTAATCTAAACATGAATTTATTGGCTCACATGATCAAAAAGCCCAGGAGGTGGATATAACTGTAGGTATGACTCCTCCAGACCTATATTCTCAAGCAATGTCCTCAAGAATCTCTGTCTTTCTCTGTCTTGGCTATAGGTGAGCTAGCTCTCTGGGGTCTGTTTTTTATCATCCTAATCATGAAGGTTCTGTCCTCCCAAAGGCCCAACTTCCTCACATCATCACCTTGGATTTAGGATTTCCACATATACATTTTGGGGAGAATCAAGTGTTGAATCCATAGCATTGGACAAGTTAAGAACAAAGTTTGTCACAAGACTTCTTCAGCTTCAGATGCCAGCCACAAATTTGAGTGTCTGCGAGCCACCCTCAGCTCTTCCTGGCTGGCTAAAAATCCAGGGCTGTTTACATCCATCTCTGGTTCAATAATGTGCTACAATGACTCAGAACTCACTGAAGGTGCTATATTTATGATTATAGTTTTTTTGAATAAAGAATATAGATCAGAAACAGACAAATGGAGAGAGGCATAGGGCAAGGTTGGGGTGCTGGGTGAGAAGTACACAGTTCTTCTGTGCTCTATTCTGCTGGAATCCAGGCATGTCAACCTCTTGCATATCAATGTGTTTACCAACCAGGAGTCTCCAGTGAGCCGTACCGTCCAGAGATTTTATTGGAATTTTATTTTGCAGGCATGATTGATGAAATCATTGGCCATGTGATTGGAGACTAATTCTCCAATCATTCTCCCTTTCCCAGAGGTTTAGTTGGTGCAAAGTTCCAATGCTCTAATCACATAGTTGGTCTTTCTGGTGACCAGTCCCCAACCTGAAGCTATTTAGGGTCCCACCCTGAGTTGCCCTATTAGCATAACAAAGAATCTCCTTATACTTAGGAAATTCTAAGAGTTTTTGAAGCCTTGTGCCAGGAATGAGCGACAACAACCAGGTATGTATATTTTGTATTATACCACAAACACACATTCTTCTAATTTCTGAACTTTGTATGTGACATGGTTAGGAGAGGTTAAATTGGTCCCTTTTTTTTTTATTTTTTTGAGACAAAGTCTGGCTCTTGTCCCCAGGCTGGAGTGCAATGGCGCGATCTGGGCTCACTTCAACCTCCGCCTCCCGGATTCAAGTGATTCTCCTGCCTCAGCCTCCCGAGTAGCTGGGATTACAGACACGTGCCACAACGCCCAGCTAATTTTTATATTTTTAGTAGAGATGGGGTTTCACCATGTTGGCCAGGCTGGTCACAAAAATTGGTCCACTTTTAGTGAGAAAATTCTACCTGGATTCCAAACTAAAAATTGTTCTTCCATTAGGTAGAAACGTGGATGTAATGACATTTCTGCTGAAATAGCTACCTCGTCTTCCTTAGCAGGTCAGGAATTTACTATGTAACTCTTTCAGGATATACTTTCAGGTGAGATGAAAAACTGCTTCTTAAAATTAAGTATTTTGTTTTCTTGTAGGAATTGCATGTTTTAAATTACTCACTAGAGGTAAAACCTTAACTGACATTTAAATGTTTGTCGAGCCTCTATTATATAAAAGACACTTTAGATGCAAATTAAAGTGAAAAAAAAAAAACCAGTTTCTCCTTTCTCTCACTCTTAAATATGGATTTAAGAGCTGAGTAATAGTATATGTCACTCGTTTTCAAACTTTATTCTCATCCAAACAGAGCTATCCTTGTTGAACTATAAACTAAAGTCCTTCACAGAACCTCAGGACTTGGATTAACACAGCATAAAAAAAATTCCAAATAAAGGATACATTACAAAGAATTTTACAAAGCAAAACACAACTGACTAAAATAACTAGGATAGACAAAGTATATGAGAATAGAGATATGAGAGAGACCACAGAAAGCTGAAGTTTCCTGTGACGCCTACTCTGGATAAACAAAAATGAATAAAAGCCTTCTGTGTGGGGGGAATAAAAGAAGTTTTCAATGTGTTTCAAGACGCCATAGTTTATTCTCCATTTTAGCTGGAGCATAATGTATATATAGATGAGTAATAATTTATGGTATTAAGATATTCTATCTGGGCCGGGCGCAGTGGCTCGAGCCTGTAATCCCAGCACTTTGGGAGGCCGAGATGGGCGGATCATGAGGTCAGGAGATCGAGACCATCCTGGCTAACGCGGTGAAACCCCATGCCTACTAAAAAAATACAAAAAACTAGCCAAGTGTGGTGGTGGGTGCCTGTAGTCCCAACTACTTGGGAGGCTGAGGCAGGAGAATGGCATAAACCCGGGAGGCGGAGCTTGCAGTGAGCTGAGATCCGGCCACTGCACTCCAGCCTGGGCGACAGAGCGAGACTCGGTCTCGGAAAAACAACAACAACAACAACAACAACAAAAGATATTCTATCTGGTTGGCAAAGGGGGGAGTTGAAGAGTTTTGTTTTAGAGAGGGAATGGAATGTTTTCAAGAGGGAGACTTGTAGGATGGATTGGGGCACATAAGACTTGTAGGCTAGATAACAGTTTTGGCCAGGCGCAGTGGCTCACGCCTATAACCCTAGCACTTTGAGAGGCTGAGGAAGTAGATTGCTTGAGCTCAGGAGTTCAAGACCAGCCTGGGCAACATGACAAAACCCTGTCTCTACTAAAAATACAAAAAATTAGCCAGGTGTGGTGGTATGCACCTGTAGTCTCAGTTACTCCAGAGGCTGAAGTGGGAGGATCACCTGAGCCTGGGAGGTGGAGTCTGCAGTGAGTGGAGATTGTGCCACTGCACTCTAGCGTGGGCGACAGAGAGAGACCTTGTCTCAAAAAAAAAAAAAAGAAAAAAAAAAATTAAAAATTAAAAACAGTTTCAAGAAAAATTGAAAATGTTTAGGCAGGAGATGATTTCAACCAAGAGTGATAGTAGATATGGAAGGAAAAGTAGAGAGGGACATTGACATTGTTAACTTTGAAAAGGATGTAGTCACAGCAGTTGACAAGAAGAAATGAAGAATAACTTAGGTGAAAATACCAGAAACTTGAGGAACATATAAGATCACATTTAGCTGACATCCGATAATACTTTTTCAGGCAAAAGAAGAGTCCATTAAAATCAGGATGCTCTTCCTTTATAATGAAATATTTAGGTTTATATACTACTTGGAGAAAATCAAAGGAATTGGTTCTATTCACCCATGCAGTTAAGTTTTTAAGAACATAAGATGACTCAGGAATGTATTGTAACCACAATCTCTTTGATAATCTACATTATTGTTAAAATACATTACTGCATATCAATGTTACACATGGAAATAAAGACGTGACATTGCAGTACCTAAGAAGCTTCTCTTTGTGTACAGTACTTTGTGGAGTGTATAGAACATTAAAGCCACATCTGGACAATACTTGCTTTACGAAGCCAATTAGGTAAGCAAACATTGTGATGGCATTCTTACAACTGAAAAGCAGATTTCAAAATGAAACAAAACAGGAAGGCAAGTTTAAGGTAAACATTTTCAGGATGAACACTTATTTCAAACATTGCCCTGAAACTCCCCAACAGAGTTCAGCCGGCTGAAATCTTTTGCAGATGGCTCCATTCTTGGCTTCTGTGCAGCACCCTATATTGAGGCTGTCTACAGGAAGTCGTTGATTCAAAACACTTTGGTCAAACACTTTTTTTGAGGCACTAGCCAAATAATTTTTTTTAAAGCAAAAATATTTTGCGGATAGACTCATCGAAGTACTAAGCACACTGCAGTCTGTGGCTTCTTTTCCCTGAAATCTGAATGAATTGAACAGTCTGGTCTATTTATGGTTAATTACTAGAAGCTTAAGGTTAATTGCTATGTACTCATACTATTAATTCCCTTCACAAAGAGCTCTGCTGGTTGGTTTACCACATCTAACAATCAGTTTCCACCAGTAGTCAGCCATTCAGCTAACACAGGAACCGAGTGAGGAAGAGACAACGAAATCACTGCCTGTGATTGTTTGCATTCTCAGGGGCCTGTTTTAAGGATGAGAGAAACTGATTTTCTCCTATTTTCTCCTAGAAGAGTTTGAGATTGTCACATGAAGTCTTTGTGTTCCTGATGAATAAGGAACATTTTTCTTGCATTTAGACTTCAAATTTCCTTTTTAACTTCTTATGCAGAGTTGGAAGCTTCACTGTACAAACTGATTTGATAATTGTGAGTAACTTGACCGATGAGGATAAGCGTGTTTGGACTCAGAAACCAATATCCCAAAATACGGTGCTTTGATATGCTGAACCGAAGGAGCTTCAAGATCTGTCTGACCTTCTCCCAACTCATATCTTTCTATTTCCTGTCTCTCCCAAGAATGGAATAATCACTCCATTTTAAGTTCAGCTGGTTAGCAATCTTAATTCCATCTGCAACCTTAATTTCCCTATTTATAGGTTCTAGGAATGATGACAGGAGTGACCTTTGGGAGGTCACTATTTAGCCTACCACAGTGATGAATGTATTTTAAAAATATGTGACTCAGGTGCGGTGGCTGACACCTCTAATCCCAATACTTTGGGAAGCAGAGGTGAGCGGATCACCTGAGGACAGGAGTTTGAGACCAGCCTGGCCAACATGGTAAAACCCCGTCTCTACCAAAAATACAAAACTTAGCTGGCTGTGGTGGCATGTACCTGTAATCCTAGCTACTGGGGAGACTGAGGCGCGAGATCGCTTGAACCAGGAAGTGGAGGTTGCAGTGAGCTGACATGGCGCCACTGTCCAGCCTGGGTGACAGAGTGAGACTCTGTCTCAAAAAAAAAATATTTTATTTTGAAAAAAAGGAACTTTTAATATGTTCGTTGTCTTTCTACTTCTACTTATTCTTCATTCATTAGCATGTATCCATTGAGTATCTGCCATATATACAAGGTAAAATTCCAGGCTTTGGGGATTCCTGAGAATAATTAAGACGTTCTGCATTTCCATTGTAGTGGGGAGAGACAGGTAAATGGCAATTGCTATATAACATAATAAACACTTGTTAGGTGTTTCATCCAGTTCTGTTGATCATGGCAGATTTGATAAAGGAGAATGATGAATCAAGTATGAGATTTGAAAGGTAAGTGGTTTTAGGCCAGACACAGTGACTTGTGCCTGTAATCCCAGCACTTTGGGAGGCCAAGACGGGTGGATCACTAGGTCAGGAGATCGAGACCATCCTGGCTAACATGGTGAAACCCCGACTGTACTAAAAATACAAAAAATTAGCCAGGCGTGGTGGTGGGCACCTGTAGTCCCAGCTACTCGGGAGGCTGAGGCAGGAGAAACGCGGGAGGCAGAGCTTGTAGTCAGCCGAGATTGCACCACTGCACTCCAGCCCGGGCGACAGAGCAAGACTCTATCTGAAAAAAAAAAAAAAAAAAGGTAAATGGTTTTAACGAGATGAAGGGGTCAGTGCAGGAGGGAAGAAGGAATTTGAAACAGAAGAAATAAGATGTGCACATACTTGGAGGTGTGAAAGAGACTGGGGGATGTTGGTGGAATTCCAAGTACTTTCCTATGGCTGCAAGGAAGACTGAGGTGGCATAAGAGTCAGAGAGGCTTGAAATTCAGCTGGATAGTGAAGTAGGGGGCAGATCTTAGTGACTTTTGGGAAGGTGCTTGGTGACCTTTAGAGATGGTGCTTGTACTTTAACCAAGGACAATTGCGAATTCTCAAATTCACAAATTCCTATTATACTATAAAGTGTAAAAGGAATTGCAATTACATTATACAGTATTACACTATTGCTATTACACTGTAAACAGAGATTCACTGAGATGTCAGACATGGGGAGATTTTGCCTTAGTACCCAAAAGCACTTCACTGTGATGTGAGTCTAAGGGGTGCAGTCTGAGTGGTAGCAGTAGAGTAATGCCAGGGGATATTTCAGGGCCAAACATGAGTCACGTTATGTATTTAATGGCCTTCTATAGCTCCAAATTCCAATAATAATAAAGCAGTATGAAATGGCCTTTCTCATCTTTTGTTTAAACATAATTTTTAGCACCTTCATCATCTAGTAAAGTCCATTGTAGAAAATAAGTAATTCGTTTCCTTCTTATATTTGCATTCAAGATTATCAAGTCAAATTCTTTTGTGTTTTTTTGTTTTGTTTTGTTTTGGTTTTCGTTTTTCTGAGGCAGCGTCTCGCTATTTCGCCCATGTTGGAGTGCAGTGGTGCAATATCGGCTCATTGCAAGCTCCCCCTCCCAGGTTTACGCCATTCTCCTGCCTCAGCCTCCCGAGTACCTGGGACTACAGGTGCCCGCCACCATGCCCGGCTAAGTTTTTGTATTTTTAGTAGAGACGGGGTTTCACCGTGTTAGCCAGGATAGTCTTGATCTCCTGACCTTGTGATCCACCCGCCTTGGCCTCCCAAAGTGCTGGGATTACAGGCGTGAGCCACCACACCAGACTTCAACAAATTCTTATTAAATTTCTACTTGTGTGTATGTGTGTTGCTTAATGTGACTTTTCATAAATGTTCAAACTGCAATTTAGTCATGGAGATTATTTTGTGGAGTATCTAGAGTTTTTATTTCTCTAGTTCCATGTATTCATTTTATTTAACAGATATTTATTGAGCATCTGTGTTTTTATTGTTTCTGCTGATTGTTTTTAATTCATGTAATACACAATGAACAATAACTATGTACACTGACCTCATAGCTTAGTTAGGGAATCAGGCAAGAACTGGAGGAATAAAACGGACAAAAACAAAAACAAAAAAACACTTAGGAATCATTAATACTCATTTAAAGACATGATCAGCAGAAAGAAGATTAACACAAACACACATTTATTACGATTTATCTATTTTTTATGATTTATCTATTATGCTCGTTTATATATTCATGCCTTCCATTAAGAAAGACAATTGTAAGTTTTCCTATTCTTTTAATTTACCAAACTGGATTCGGGTTGTATTTCTGTAGTTAGGAAACACTTTTAAATGACCATAAATCATATTTAATCATGTGTCTTAATTTTCTTTCTCTATATACTTGAAAAAAATCCAATTCTGAATGTATTTCATGACTTAAAGCAGTTCTATATCATTATATCATTTATATATAATATATAAAACTGGCAGGGTCTTCTGACTAAAACTAATGAATACTAATCTTTTTTTTTTTTTTTGAGAGGGAGTCTCGCTCTGTCGCCCAGGCTGGAGTGCAGTGGCTGGATCTCAGCTCACTGCAAGCTCCACCTCTCGGGTTTATGCTGTTCTCCTGCCTCAGCCTCTCAAGTAGCTGGGACTACAGGCGCCCGCCACCTCGCTCCGGCTAGTTTTTTGTATTTTTTTTTTTAGTAGAGACGGGGTTTCACCAGGTTAGCCAGGATGGTCTCGATCTCCTGACCTCGTGATCCACCCGTCTTGGCCTCCCAAAGTGCTGGGATTACAGGCTTGAGCCACCGCGCCTGGTATGCCCTGGAGACAATTCTATATAAGTCAATATAAGTCTATATAAGACAATTGTATATAAGTTTTTCTTATACACGATTAATACCTTGTATAATTTTCAGACAGTTTAAGTCCATTGATCACCATTACAGGCTAATTTAATTCATTTGCTCAGTTACAGAATTATGCACACATAAAGTGATATTGCAAGCACCATTTGCTTTAAATTGCATCATCTGTCCTTCTATACAGTTACATTATACGGAAGCCTGTGGTTCCTGAGACACTTGCCCTGATTTTAAGAAGTTTTAAGATGGAGTTTTCTTGATGATATTGAACAAAGCCTTTCTAAACTAGAAAAATCAGGTTGCTTTCACGTTTGCTGAATTTCTGTTCCATGATAATTCAATGCATAAAATTCACAGAGCTTTCAAAATAGGGCAGAATTGAAAATATATTTATAATTTATGATTTGCTTGGCAGGATAATCATTGTTCTGTTCTCTGTTATGGAATATGTGCAAGAACACTGATAGCACCAAGATATATTTTTCCAATAAGACTTTTTGATATGTTGCTAAATGACTATTTGCTTTTAAAGAAAGGGGAGAACAACAACAAAACTAATCCTCTAGTGTTTTTTTTGTTTTTTTCTGTTCTAGTATATTATTATCAGTTTTGGTCAATTTAACCTTGGCAGAGAAAGCATGTACTTCTTTCTGACCACTCTGTCCCATTTACTTATAGAGTATGGGAAGGGGGAGTCTGCTTAGATGGTACCCAAGCTCATGGAAAAAAAAAAAAAAGTTAAACGTTTTAATCATTATATCTAATTGTACTAGAAAATAAATCACTGAAAGCAACATGAGAAGTTTTTCAAACCTAATCTAAAATAAAGACTGGTAATAAGAAAACAGGAAACTCCCTGGAACATAGTTTGGTAATAAGTCAAGATGTGATTTAGGATTTGTGGGTTCCAGCCTTGGAATGACGACGGCTTTTCTCTGATGATTTCCGTGCTTTAGTTTCCTCGACTACAAATTGTTAACAGCATAGACTACTTCAGTTACTCTGAGGCCATTAGAGTCCAGTGCCCTTCTCAGAACTGATCAATAAGCTATACTTATTAATGGAGACAAGTTGATTCTATTTGCCATTCTTACTCACTTGGCTGGGAAACATTACAATCAGTTCACACACTATATTTGGCCATATAGGGAACTAGAACTTTTAAGAGTCATAATGACCTCTTTATATTTTCATACTTTTAAAGATGTTCTTGATATTCATATAGAGCATTTGTTACCATGAATTCATGATTCAAATAAATATGGTATTTACATTTACTTGGTTATAATTAGCCATAGTTGCTTTTATAGCAATCATGACCATAACTGTACAATGTAGAGAGTTTGGATCATTAAGAACCAACTATCTGGAAGCATAGGAATTAGCCATCAAAACAGCATAATTTGTAAGATAATATGCAATTTTCTCTTTCCTGTTGGCTTTGGAAATCAGTTCTTCCTTTATTTTGATATATAAAAATAAAATTTTACAATTCCATGACAATCAAAACAATACGTTTATTTTGTTTTTGTTTTGGGATGGAGTCTCATACTGTCGCTCGGGCTTGAGTGCAGTGGCGTGATCTTGGCTCACTGCAACCTCTGCTTCCTAGGTTCAAGCAATTCCCTGCCTCAGCCTCCCGAGTGGCTGGAATTATAGGCGCATGCCACTAAGCCCAGCTAATTTTTTGTATTGTTAGTAAAGACTGGGTTTCACCATGTTGGCCAGGCTGGTCTTGAACTCCTGACCTTGTGATTCTCCCCCTGGTCACATACCCACTGTCAATTGGACCATCATATTTCCCTAGGAAATTTTATGAAGAATTATCTCCAGGGCATATAGATTAGAAGATTAGTATTCATTGGTTTTAGTCACAAGATCTTGCCAGATGGGATACTAAAATAACTTGAATCCTGTGCCTACAACCTGTTTAATGTTCTGGTAATAAATTACTTACTTTTATTGGGCACGTACCATGATTCCACTTTTGGAGAGACAAAACATTAAATAACATCACAAAACAAATTTTATTTACTGGGTTTTTCTGCCTATGTCTTCTCTTATTTATTAAAATGTTCTTTAATCTTAAATCCTCATCCCTGAGAATCAAATAGGGCTTCCTGGGCATATTTTTAGTATATGATTTTTGATAGTTGCTATGTCTTATGGTAATTAGATATTGCTTTGCCTTTTTTGGAATAGAAACTCTATCTCTGTAAAAGTCATGTCAAATATTTGAGCTCAATTCTATTTTGGATCCCAACAAGATGTATGTGTCATTACGTGTCAGAGCCCTCTAAAACAATCTGAAGTTAAATTCACAGAAACTGGTGTAATAAACCAAGTAACATTTTGATTAACAATGGCATATTATTTCTAAAAGCTGTATATTATGACACAGTTCTTGAGATACTTAATATGCTGAGTTTTCTTAGGTAATTCATAAACCAATTGTGATGAAAAAATGTAAAACCTCCTTAATCTTCTATTCATTAACCAGGCTAGATCTTTCTAAAATCTAAGGATTTTGTAGATATTATATATAGCTTTGATCATAGTTAATGTGGATTTTTAAATCGTGCCCTTTGTATGATTCCCTCAGGGAATAAGGACAATGAAAATTGTTTTCACCAATGACATGAAACACAGGCAACACCATGAAATCACCAGTGGTATCCCTTGATATCAGACTAGTTCTTCCACGTGTGGCAGAAACCTGGCAGCCAGATAAGTTTTGCAATTGTCCTTTGACACCATCAAGCTCATGACCAGAACTGGCTTGTTTTTCCAGGTATAAGGGCTACAGCCCAGATGGCTCTAAGTCTTTAAAAGTTTCACTCATCCTTATGTATTTATTTAAGGATATTTGTTGTCTCCAAAATGTGGAAGGAGTTCCAGCTTGGTTTAATTCTTAAATATAAGTGTAGGTAACTTATCCTTGTTTCCAATGTTGAAAAAAACCAACATTTCCTTGCTTCCAGATTTCTGTGTCAAGGTATATCATCATAGGTTGAGATCATATGAATGCATATCGTTATGCAGGCTTTTCTTTCAGTGTGCATAACTTCTATTCAGAATTCATTCCATAATATTTATATTGAGAATATTATTTTTACCAATTAGAGATCAACAAATAATGCAATTTTTAGAAATGAAGTCTGAGTCTGAGAAGTATGATGAGCACCTTTTTTTTAAACTACTATGAATTTAACTTGCAAAGATATCCCCTAGATGGTAATGCCCCTTTGCTTTCACAGTAATGCTGTTGAGCTATCTGTGATAAAGTGGTAGTGATGTAAGCCCATCAAAAAGTAATTTGTATTTCGAGATACCTCTTTTTTTGATGAGTAATAAAGTTGGTACAATTGAACATGTTAACTGGAGTTGTGAGAAAGACTGTAGTAAAATGCAAGGTGGTTTTGTGTTTCAGTCTTCATGATTACCTTTAACTCCCTCATGTTACAAATTCGGAGGAAATGCAGGGAAAAAAGGAGTCTGTGGGAAAAATCTCAGAATGTAACCCTGCCCTCACTTCCTAGCAACATCAATAGCAACAGTGCTTAAATGTATAACCTATTTTTGTAAGTCAGATGTTACTTTCATGTAGATCAGTAAAAAACAATGTGAGAGAAAATGAGACCCTCACCCTAGTTCCTATTAAGGTCAAAATATTAAACCTAAACAAATAAAAATTATAAATCTAGGCTGCTGCTCAGACCTACATTCTGTCATCGTCAACTTTGCTTCAATCTTCAAAATCAATTTTCCCCTCACTGCTCGGTTTGCTAGCTTCCCTCTATCTGCCCTTCCTTCCTTCCTTCCTTCTCTCCCTCCCTCTCTCCCTCCTTCCCTCCTTCATTCCTTCCTTCCTCTCTTCCTCTCTTCCTTCCTTTCTTGTTTTCTTCCCTGTCTCCTTCTTTTCTTCCCCCTTCCTCCCTTCCTTCCTTGTTTCCTGTTTTCTCCCCTTCCTTCCCATTCTTTCTTTCGTGAAACATTCTTTGTGTGTCCACAAATGCCAGCTGTTAGTATATATATACAGTGAAACCAGTTCCTGCCCTCAAAGAGCTTACAGTCTAATGTTGCAAATAGAAGAAACCACAATATGCAATGACAAGAGTTCAGGTGAGGCTGGGAGATGGGGAGGGAGGATAAAGCAGAAAGGAGTGGGACTGTATTCTAGACAATATGAAAAAATAATTAAGAAGTTGAGTTTTCAGAAAGGCCTTTCCTAAACTATTTTTCTCACTTTTGAAAAGAAAAATATGCTCGTTTCACCTATAGGGATGTTAGCTGCACTAAAAATAACTTTTTACCTGTGGTTTCAAAATCAGACTAAAGTGTCTTCTTGGTTGCAGTTTTGTATTTTTGTGTTCAAAACGGCAGGAGTCACTTAATCCCAGATGGCATTTCACAAGACTGCAAGCTCCTTTTTGAGAGACAAACCACCTTGGACAGGAAAACGTACAGCTGTTGGTTCTGTTTTCTGGGTGAATTAGTGTCCTCCGTTTCTTTTATGTAACTTGATAAAGAGATTGAATTTCAGCTGTATAAAGCTATAATTACGTTGTCACTACTTTCATGTTCTTTTATCTAAAATAATTAAGGCTGGGGGGAGGGAAACCCAGTTCCATTCAAAGCATTTTAAAGAAAATGCCTGCTTAACATCAGTGTGACTACAGAATATGAAAATTTCTGGAAATGATTGGTTAGGGCTAAACTGTACTTTAATGATTAAACACAGTGAGGAGTCTTACATTTAAAAAACATATTAACTCTATGGACATGGGCATAGTGATGTCACATAAAAGTTATGTGGATTAGTTAAATTTTTTTTATATAAACATTATTTCCATTTTTTAGGACTTCAAAAGTTTCTGGAACTTGTGCAATTACCTAAAATCTTTTTTTTTTTTTTTTTTAATTATACTTTAAGTTCTGGGATTCATGTGCAGAACATGCAGGTTGTTACCTAGGTATACATATGCCATGGTGGTTTCCAGCACCCATCAACCCGTCATCACATTAGGTATTTCTCCTAATGCTATCCCTTCCCTAGGCCCCCACCTCCCGACAGGCCCCAGTGTGTGATGTTTCCCTGCCAGTGTCCTTGTGTTCTCATTGTTTGACTCCCACGTATGAGTGAGAACATGCAGTGTTTGGTTTTCTGTTCCTGTGTTAGTTTGCTGAGAATGATAGTTTCCAGCTTCATCCATGTCCCTGCAAACGAAATGAACTTACCCCTTTTTTATGGCTGCATAGTAGTCCATGGAGTATATGTGCCATATTTTTTTTATCCAGTTTATCACTGATGGGCATTTGGGTTGGTTCCAAGTCTTTGCTATTGCGAACAGTGCTGCAATAAACATACGTGTGCATGTGTCTTTATAGTAGAATGATTTATAATCTTTTGGGTATATATCTAGTAATGGGATTGCTGGGTCAAATGGTATTTCTGGTTCTAGATCCTTGAGGAATCATCACACTGTCTTCCACAACGGTTGAACGAATTTACACTCCCACCAACAGTGTAAAAGCATTCCTATTTCTCCACATCCTCTTCAGCATCTGTTGTTTCCTGACTTTTTAATGATCACGATTCTAACTGGCATGAGATGGTATCTCATGGTGGTTTTGATTTGCATTTCTCTAATGACCAGTGATGATGAGCTTTTTTTCATATGTTTGTTGGCTGCATAAATGTCTTCTTTTGAGAAGTGTCTGTTCATATCTTTTGCCCACTTTTTGATGAGGTTGTTTTTTTCTTGTAAATTTTTTTAAGTTCTTTGTAGATTCTGGATATTAGCCCTTTGTCAGATGGATAGGTTACAAAAATTTTCTCCTATTCTAAGGTTGCCTGTTCACTCTGATGGCAGTTTCTTTTGCTGTGCAGAAGCTCTTTAGTTTAGTTATATTCCATTTGTCAGTTTTGGCTTTTGTTGCCATTGCTTTTGGTGTCTTAGTCATGAAGTCTTTGCCCATGCCTATGTCCTGAATGGTATTGCCTAGGTTTTCTTCTAGGGTTTTTATGGTTTTAGGTCTTACCTTTAAGTCTTTAATCCATCTTGAGTTAATTTTTGTATAAGGTGTAAGGAAGGGGCCCAGTTTCAGTTTTCTGCATATGGCCGGGCAGTTTTCCCAACACCATTTGTTAAATAGGGAATCCTTTCCCCATTTCTTGTTTTTGTCAGGTTTGTCAAAGATCGGATGGTTGCAGATGTGTGGTGTTAATTCTGAGGCCTCTGTTCCATTCCATTGGTCTGTATATCTGTTTTGATACCAGTACCATACTGTTTTGGTTACTGTAGCCTTGTAGTATAGTTTGAAGTCAGGTAGCATAATGCCTCCAGCTTTGTTCTTTTTCCTTAGGATTTTCTTGGCTATATAGGCTCTTTTTTGGTTCCATATGAAATTTAAGGTAGTTTTTTCTAATTATGTGTAGACAGTCAATGGTAGCTTGATGGGCTAGCACTGAATCTATAAATTACTTTGGGTAGTATGGCCATTTTCATGATATTGATTCTTCATATCCATGAGGATGGAATGTTTTTGCATTTGTTTGTGTCTTCTCTTACTTCCTTGAGCAGTGGTTTGTAGTTCTCCTTGAAGAGGTTATTCACATCCCTTCTAAGTTGGATTCCTAGGTATTTTATTCTCTTTGTAGCAGTTGTGAATGGGAGTTCACTCATGATTTGGCTGTTTGTCTGTTATTGGTGTATAGGAATGCTGGTGATGTTTGCACATTGATTCTGTATCCTGAGACTTTGCTGAAGTTGCTTATTAGCTTAAGGAGATTTGGGGTAGAGACCATGGGGTTTTCTAAATATAGAATCATGTCATCTGCAAACATTTGACTTCCTATCTTCCTATTTGAATACAGTTTATTTCTTTCTCTTTCCTGATTGCCCTGGCTAGAACTTCCAAAACTATTTTGAATAGGAGTGGTGAGAGAGGGCATCCTTGTCTTGTGCCGGTTTTCAAAGAATGCGTCCAGCTTTTGCCCATTCAGTATGATATAGGCTGTTGGTTTGTCATAAATAGCCCTTATTATTTTAGGATACATTCCATCAATACCTAGTTTATTGAGAGTTTTTAGCATGAAAGGGTGTTGAATTGTATCGAAGGCCTTTCCTGCATCTATTGAGATAATCATGTGGTTTTTGTCATTGGTTCTGTTTATGTGCTGGATTACATTTATTGATTTGCATATATTGAACCACCCTTGCATCCCAGGGATGAAGCTGACTTGATTGTGGTGGATAAGCTTTTTGATGTGCTGCTGGATTCGGTTTGCCAGTATTTTATTGAGGATTTTTGCATCAATGTTCATCAGGGATATTGGCCTGACATTTTCTTTTTTTGTTGTGTCTCTGCCAGGTTTTGGTATCAGGATGATTCTGGCCTCATAAAATGAGTTAGGGAGGAGTCCCTCTTTTTCTATTGTTCGGAAAGTTTCAGAAGGAATGGTACAAGTTCCTTTTTGTACCTCTGGTAGAATTCAGCTGTGAATCCATCTGATCGTGGGCTTTTTTTGGTTGGTAGGCTATTATTGCCTCAATTTCAGAGCCTGTTATTGGTCTATTCAGGGATTTGACTTCTTCCTGGTTTAGTCTTGTGAGGGTGTATGTGTCCAGGAATTTATCCATTTCTTCTTGATTTTCTAGTTGATTTGTGTAGAGGTGTTTATAGTATTTTCTGATGGTAGTTTGTATTTCTGTGGGCTCATGGTGATATCCCCTTTCTCACTTTTATTGTGTCTATTTGATTCTTCTCTCTTTTCTCTTTGTTAGTCTGGCTAGTGGTCTATTTATTTTGTTAATCTTTTCAAAACACCAGCCCCTGGATCTAAATTCTTGACTACCTCACCAAGTTATTCTAGGGTGGTTGGAGGCTGGAAAGGAGATGGAAAGGATAAGGGAAGATAAGTTCTGCCACTGAATTATCCTGTTTTACTCTAATTATTTAAATTGCCTAAGTCTTTTTCGGATTTCTACTTCTTTCATGTAGGCCTGACTTTTGGGAGGAATTTCCTTTCCAGCAACTAATATGTTCTCTCTGAATCTTGTTTTTTATTTATTCATTTATTTATTTGAGATGAAGTCTGGCTCTGTCGCTCAGGCTGGAGTGCAGTGGCATGATCTCGGCTCACTGCAAGCTCCGCGTCCCGGGTTCACGCCATTCTCCTGCCTCAGCCTCCCCAGTAGCTGGGACTACAAGCACATTCCGCAACATCCGACTAATTTTTTGTATTTTTAGTAGTGACGGGGTTTCACCATGTTAACCAGGATGGTCTCGATCTCCTGACCTTGTGATCTGCCCACCTCAGCCCCCAAAGTGCTGGGATTACAGGTATGAGCCACCGTGCCCGACCTGAATCTTATTTATTATTAATACCTAAGCCACATATCACACTATAGCTATTTACAGATCTGGATTATCTGAGTGAATTACTAAACTGTGCTCCTACAACATTGTCTTTTCCCTTTTACCACATTTATGTAATTCCATAGTAGTTATTTTTTTCTTGTGAAGGCTAGTTATTTTTTTCTTGTGAAGGCTAGGTGCCATTTGTCTTTTCTTGCTCACTCATACATCCCAGAGCATAAAAGAATATTTGGCATAACACATTTCTGTTCAATAAATGCATAAATGATTTTGCTGGAATATACACACACACAAAGTGTGCTCAGAATAAATACAGCTTTTAAATGTCTGCCCATTCGTTGTTATACTGTCGAAGAAATTTTTTCATCCTGTTTTTGCTTTAAGTCTAATGGCTTATATGCAGAATCTCAGGGTTTCCATTTTGCAAAATTTACATTGAGTAGGTTATACTTGTTTTTCAGGAAGATATTATTATTTAACACTGGGGCAGATTTTGTTTTCCAATATAGCCTATTCCTGTGCTTTTCTTGCAGTGTGATACTAACATTTCTCCAAAGAAAGAAGATATTTTATATTCCCAGTACTGAATATGCACTAGCCTTAGTGACTTGCTTCTAAGGGATGGCATGCACTGGAGACTGGAGGTGACTTCTGAGAGGCTAGGTCATAAATGATGAAACAGCTTCCACCTGGCTGTCTCTTCTCTCTCTATTGAGACATTTGTTCTTGGAACCTAGCCATCATGCTGTGAGAAAGCCCAGGCCATGTGGCAAGGCCATAAGAAAGTGCTACAGACAACACCCCCAGCTAAGGTCTCAGCCTTACATGTCAACCAAGCGTACACTGCCAGACATGTGAATGAGTGAGCCTGCAGATTATTTTACCCCTTTGAAGCCTTCCAGCTGAGGCCCCAGACATTACAGACCAAAGCCATCTTACTCTATCTTATTTGAATTTCTGAACCACATAATACACAACCAAAATAAATGGTTATTTTCTGCCACCGTATTTTGGGGGTAATTTTTTAATGCAGCCTTGGTGATTAAAGATCTAGCCTTTGTTTTTGTATTACTTGTTGAAATTATTTTTATTAAGCTCTGCTTCACATATCATAAAACTCACCATTTTAAAGTGGACATTTCAGTGGTTTTGAGTATATTCACAAGGTTGTGCGACTATCACCATTCTCTAATTCCAGAACATTTTCATCACTCTGAAAAAAAAAAACCCTTTATAATATTAAATGACTAAAATCCATCTACTTCAGCTATTCATGGAAAACCTCCCCCACGCTTGAGTAGTTTCATCTTGCCAGGACTGTGAAATCTTATGTGCGTATCTAGGGCTGACTTATTCTGAGGCTGCTGCCAGGGATTTAGCATTTGGAAGCACTATAGGAACCACACATATGACCACTGTGAGACAAAAATGTTGGCAGGAGAATGACCCTGGAAACTGTGACTGATTAGTCAGATGAAGCTTATGAGATAACATAGACCTTCCTCTGTACCCGGCAACAATGTAAAGACTTTACGTATATTAACTCATTTAATGCTCATAGTAACCCTGCACAATAGATCAACTGGATATTGGGGGAAAGCTGAGAGTTCATCTCTGAAATCCCTGTTATAGATTGTCATTAGGCTCAGTTTGTTCCAAGGAGTCTCTTGGTCACCATCCTGGCCAAATCTACAGCTATTCTGCAATCTCATGTGACTAACGAAAGGATCACCCCTATCTCTTACGAATCTACTCCAAATTGTTAGACAAAACACTTTCTTTAGTGCACAAGTATCTGTCAACCCTAAGAAAATCTAGACTTCAGTTTAGAAATATTTAAGAGAATTAAACTTTTATATCATTATGTTTGTGTTAAGGAACCTATTCGTATTTACAGATATTTAAGATAATTTGGACTTTGAATAGTAGATCAGTCTTGGAATTCTCATTTGAAAGTTTTACTAAAATGTATATACAATATTTATATTTTAAGAACTATATATACAGACATATTAAAATATTTTAAGAATACACACACATATGTAACACACCATATTTTAAATTTTTTTCATTAGATGCATAAAACTGCTTGCGTACCTGAGAAAGTTCCTTAGTCAAATGAAGTACTCAAAAAAAAAAAAAAAGAAAAGAAAAGAAATATATTAAATGTATAAATGCAGAGTTGATTTTCCCTTCAAATGGCAGAGTCTCTACTGTTGCTTCCCTAGCTTAGAAATGACTTCCTCACATGCTGTCTCTTTTGTTACTGGTCTATGGTGGGACTCAGGCCAGTTTTTCTCTCCAACCTAAAAATGCTACTGCTTAGTATCCTATACTACCGTATCTCACACAAGAGGTATTAAAAATTATAGATTTGTCATCAAATATTGTGGTGTAAGGTGATTATGCAGTTTCTGAAATTTTAGTGCAAAGTTATACAACTCTTAACTGAAATAAGTGCAGTTGCAAAGATTGCATTTCTTTTACTAAAGCACACACACATAAACCTCATTTTAAAAACGTGAACTGTGAATGTTTTCATTTTCTTTACTAAATTGGCCCTCATGCAAGAAAGGATGCTCATGACTGCTAACTTGAGGGTACAGTGTAGAGAAACATTTTTTCACATTATGTATGTTTTGGGTTGATACACTAAATTAGTTTTTTTTTGTAGGAAACACAGCCAAATATAGGCAATTTCATATGGTTCAATCTACTAAGTAGGTAATTCCATGCTTACTAGTGTCTCTAAACAGAAAAGTGATCATAATTGTCACAATTAATTTTTAAACTGTATTTGCATTTCTAAATTATCTTTAGAGAATATTTTGAATTGTACAAGGTTTATTGTTACTATATGTGGAAGAATAAAATGGCAATATATATTTTGTAAGTGTAAATGACCCAAGAAATTAAGTAAAAAATTATTCTTCTTTGTATTCATTGTAAATTATAAGTCAGTCTCTGTATTAGTTAGGATTAGATTTAACTATAAGTGTCAGAAAATCCAAATTAATAGTGACTTTTGTATTTTAACTCAATATATTTAGTAATCAAATAAAAGCAAACTGGCCGGGTGAGGTGGCTCATGCCTGTAATGCCAGCACTTTGGGAGGTTGAGGTGGATGGATTGCTGGAGCCCAGGAGTTTGAGACCAGCCTGGGCAACATGGAAAAACCCTATTTCTACAAAGAATTAAAAAAAAAAAAAAATAGTCGAGCTTGGTGGTGGGCACCTGTAGCCTCAGCTACTCAGGAAGCTGAGGTGGTAGGATTGGTTAGCCCAGATCATGCCACTGCACTCCAGCCTCGGTGACAGAGTAGACCCATCTCCAAAACAAACAAACAAACAAAAACTAAAAGAACAAGTATTATTTATTTCCCTTTAAAGTCAGCAAATCTAAATAAAAAGAGGAACAACTCTAATATTTTGTATTATAATGTAATTGGTATGGTAATTTTGGAAGGCAATTTGGCAATTAGGGTGCTCTTACATTGTTATAAAGAAATACTTGAGACTGGGTGATTTATAAGAAAAAAGGTTTAATTGGCTCACAGTTCCACAGCTGTAGAGAAAACGTCGTGCTGTCAGGGAGGCCTCAGGAAGCTTACAGTCATGGCAGAAGGTGAAGAGGGAGCACATATGTCCCAGTGCAGAGCTGGAGAAAGAGAGGGAGAGAGTGGGCAGGGAGGTGCCACACACTTTTAAATGACCAGCTCTCTGGAAAGAACCCACTATCAGGAAGACAGCACCAGGCTATGAGGCATCTGCCTCTATGATTGAAACACTTCTCCAGGCCCTACCTCCAGCACTGAGGATTATAATTCAGCATGAGATTTGGTCAGGGACAACTATCTAAACTGTATAAGGCAATATGTTTAATATAGACAAACATTTCAATTAAGGGAATTTGTCCTGTGGAAATACTCTAAAAGAAATAAAAATGTATAAAATAACATTTATTGAAGCATTTTAAATAGCAGTCCCAAATTAGAAACCACCCAAATATTGAACTATAGAAGTTCAATATTTGAACTTCTATAAATAATGATACATCAGTAAAGGAATACTATTTATTAAAAGTGGTAATTGAGAAATTTTATAAACAACACTAAAAATTGTAGTATATTAAATTAAAAAGACACAGACAATTATACATAAAAATCTACAAGGGGACCGGACCAAGATGGCCGACTAGAAACAGCGGCATTCAGAGGCTTCCATCGGAAAAAAACTATAATGAGCATATGAATCCTTCACCGGCAACCAAGGCATCCAAGTTTTCTCATCAAAACAGATTAGAAGGCTGGCGTGACCCAGAGAGAAGGAAGAGCAGTGTGGTGTGGTGGCCCACCTGAGAACCACTTGGGGAAGAGGAACTCCCTCCTCCCAGCCAAGAGAGGCAGTGAGTGAGCTTGCTTCTCAGCGGGGGAGACTGTGCTTTTTCCACAGACCTGTGCAACCCATGAATCAGAAGATCCCATAGCGAACCCACGCCACTGGGGCTTAGGGTCCCAACCCCAGAATGTGCAGATTCTTACAGCCTTTCAGATGGAATCTACTTAAGCCTACAGAACTCCCCGGGGGAGGGCTGACCAGCACCAGGCGTGGCTGCCTGCTGTCTAAGCCATTTGAGCTCCTTGGGGGAGGGAGCAGCCAGCGCTGGGACTTGCAACTGCCTAACAAGGTAAGCTCCCTGGGCAAGGGGAAGGGCAGCACCCATTTCTATAGCTCCAGGCTGCACTTTTCCCCTGCTGGAGCCAGGGAGGCTGGATGGCTTGGTCCCAAGACTTGTCCCCACAGCCCAACACAACAGCTGTGGCAGTCTGTGGCCAGAGTGCCTCTTCAGGCCTAACCCTGACCCATCCTTCCTCACTGGATGGGGCTTCCCTGCAGGATCTCCAGTAACTCCAGCCAGAGGCTCAGGGAAATAATTCAAATCTCCCTGGGCTTAAGTCCCTAGGGGAGGAGTGGCCTCAGTCTCTGAAGACCAGCAGACATAGCCGCTCCTCCTGGTTGTTTTGAGGAATCTGGGGAGCCCAGGTGAGTGGGTTTCCCCACAGTGAAGCACACCCTCTCCACCAAGGGACAAAGTGCTTTGTTAAATGGATCCTGCTCCCCGTGCCACCCAACTAGGTGAGACCCTCCAACGGGTCGTCAGACATCCTATACAGGAACAATCTTACTGGCATCAGGTTGGTGCCCCTCGAGGTCAGAGGTCCCAGAAGAAGGAGTAGGCACCCATCTTTGCTGTTCTTCAGCCTCCTTGAGTGATATTTCCAGGCACGGGAGCAAATCAGATGAATAGGGCCTGAAGTGAACCACCAGCAACCTGCAGCAGCCCTACAGAAGAGGGACCTGACTATTGAAAGAAAAATAAGCACAAAGTGACCACAACAGCATCAACAACAACAACAACAACAAAACCCCATCCAAGGATCAGCAGCCTCAAAGACTGAAACTAGGTAAACTCATGAAGATGAGAAAGATACCGATGAAAAAATGCTGAAAACCCAAAAGGTCAGAGTGCCTCTTCTCCAAATGATTGCAATGTCTCTTCATCAAGGGCTCAGAACTTGGCAGAGGATCAGATGGATGAATTGACAGAAGTAGGCTTCAGAAGATGGGTAATAAAAAACTACACCGAGCTAAAGGAGCATGTTTTAACTCGATGCAAAGTAGCTAAGAACCTTGATAGAAGGTTAGAGGAATTGCTAACTATAATAACCTAGTTAGAAAGGAACATAAATGACCTGATGGAGCTGAAAAACACAGCACGAGAACGTCGTGAAGCATACACAAGTATCAACAGCCAAATTGACCAGGTGGAAGAAAGGATATCAGAGTTTGAAGACCACTTTACTGAAATAAGACATGCAGACAAGAATACAGAAGAAAGAATGAAAAGGAATGAACAAACCCTCTAAGAAATATCAGACTTCATAAAAAGACCAAACCTATGATTGATTGGAGTACCAGAAGGAGAGGGGGAGACTAGGAACAAGCTGGAAAACACACTTCAGGATATTATTTAGGAGAACTTCCCCAATATAGCAAGATAGGCTAACATGCAAATTCAGGAAATACAGAGAACACCATTAAGATACTCCATGAGAAGATCAACCTCAAGCACATAATCATCAGATTCTCCAAGGTCAAAATGAAGGAAAAACTATTAAGGGCAGCCAGAGAGAAAGACCAGGTCACCTACAAAGGTAAGCCCATCAGACTAACAGCGGACCTGTCAGCAGAAACTCTACAAGCCAGAAAAGATTGGGGTCCAATATTTAACATTCTTGAAGAAAAGAATTTTCAACCCAGAATTTCACATCCAGGCAAACTAAGATTCATAAACGAAGGAGAAATAAAATCCTTTCCAAACAAGCAAATGGTGAGGGATATTGTTACTAACCAGGCCTGCCCTGCAGAGCTCATTGAAGCACTAAATATGAAAAGGAAAAACTTGTACCAGCCACTGCAAAAACACACCAAAATATAAAGACCAATGACACTATAAAGAAACTGCATCAACTAGTGTGCAAAATAACCAAATAGCATCATGATGACAGGATCAAATTCATACATAACAATACTAACCTGAAATGTAAATGGGCTAATTGCCCCAATTAAAAGACACACAATTAAATGGAAATTGGGTAAAGAGTCAAGACCCATAGGTGTGCTGTATTCAGGAGACCCATCTTACATACAAAGACACACACAGGCTCAAAATAAAGGGATGGAAGAAATTAACCAAGCAAACGGAAAACAAAAAATAGCAGGGGTTGCAATCCTAGTCTTTGACAAGATGGACTTTAAACCAACAAAGATTAAAAAAGACAAAGAAGAACATTACATAATGGTAAAGGGAATGATTCAACCAGGAGAGCGAACTATTCTGAATATATATATGAACCCAACACAAGAGCACCCAGATTCATAAAACAAGTTCTTAGAGACCTACAAAGAGACTTAGATGCCCACACAATAACAGTGGGAGATTTAATACCCTAGTGTCAGAATTAGATCAACGAGACAGAAAATTAACAAGGATATTCAGGACTTGAACTCAGCTCTGAGTCAAGTGGACCTACTAGATGTCTATAGAACTCTCTACCCCAAATCAACAGAATATACATTCTTCTCAGAGCCACATGGCACTTATTCTAAAATCGAACACATAATTGGAAGTAAAACACTCCTCAGCAAATGCAAAAAAGCTGTAATCCTAACAGTGTCTCAGACAACAGTGCAATGAAATTAGAACTCAGGATTAAGAAACTCGCTCAAAACCACACAATTTCATGGAAATTGAACAACCTGCTTCTGAATGACTCCTGGGTAAATAAGGAAATTAAGATAGAAATCAAGAAGTTCTTTGAAACAAATGAGAACAAAGTGACAACATACCAGAATATCTGGGACACAGCTAAAGCATGTTAAGAGGGAAATTTATCACACCAAATGCCCCCATCAGAAAGCTAGAAGGATACCCTAACATCACAATTAAAAGAGCTAGAGAGGCAAGAGCAAACTAATCCAAAAGCTAGTAGAAGACAAGACATGATTAAGATCAGAGAAGAATTGAAGGAGATACAGATATGAAAAACCCTTCAAAAAATCAATGAATCCAGGAGATGGTTTTTTGAAAAAATTTAAAAAATAGACCACCTGCTAAGCTAATAAAGAAGAAAAGAGAGAATAATCAAATGGACACAATAAAAAAGGGCAAAGGTGATATCACCACTGACCCCACAGAAATACAAACTACCATCAGAGATCACTACAAACACCTCTATGCAAGTAAACTAGAAAATCTAGAAGAAATGCATTATCCATTTCCTGTATGCATACCCCCTACCAAGAATAACCAGGAAGAAGTTGAATCCCTGAATAGACCAATAACAAGTTCTGAAATTGAGGCAGTAATTAATAGCCTACCAGCTGAAAAAGTCCCAGGACCAGATGGATTCACAGTCGAATTCTACCAGAAATACTAAGAGGTGCTAGTACTATTCATTCAGGAACTATTCCAAACAACTGAAAAGGAGGAACTCATCCCTAACTCATTTTATGAAGCCAGCATCATCCTGATACCAAAACCAGGAAGAGACACAACAGAAAAATAAAATTTCAGGCCAATATCTTTGATGAACATCGATGCAAAAATCCTCAATAAAATACTGGCAAAGCAAATCCAGCAGCACATCAAAAAACTTATTCACCACGATCAAGTCAGCTTCATCCCTGGCATGCAAGGCTGATTCAACACACGCAAATCAATAAACGTAATCCATCACATAAGCAGAACCAAAGACAAAAACCACATAATTATCTCAACAGATGCAGAAAAAGCCTTTGATAAAATTCAACATCCCTTCATGTTAAAAACTCTCAATAAACTGGGTATTGATGGAACATGCCTCAAAATAATAAGCGCTATTTATGACAAACCCACAGCTAATATCATTTTGAAAGGGCAAAAGGTGAAAGCATTCCCTTTGAAAACTGGTCCAAGACAAGGATGCCCTCTCTCACCACTCCTGTTCAATATAGTATTGGAAGTTCTGGCCAGGGCAATTAGCCAAGAGAAAGAAAGAAAGCGTATTCAAATAGGAAGAAAGAAAGTCAAGTTGTCTCTGTTTGAAAATGACTTGATTTAATATTTGGAAAACGTCATCATCTCAGGTCAAAAACTTCTTGAACTGTTAAACAACTTCAGGAAAGCCTCACAATAGAAAATCAGTGTGCAGAAGTCACGAGCATTCCTTTACACCAACAATAGGCAAGCAGAGAGCCAAATTACGAACTCCCATTCACAATCGTTACAAAGAGAATAAAATACATAGGGATACAGCTAACCAGGGATGTGAAGGACCTCTTCAAGGAGAACTACAAATCACTGCTCATGGAAATAAAAGAAGACACAACCAAATGGAAAAACACTCTATTCTCATGGATAGGAAGAATCAATATCACGAAAATGGACATACTACCCAAAGTAATTTATAAATTCAATGCTATTCCCATCAAACTACCATTGACATTCTTCACAGAATTGGAAAAAACTATTTTAAATTTCATATGGAATCAAAGAAAACCCTGTACAGCCATGACAATCCTAAGAAAAAAGAATAAAGCTGGAGGTATCATGCTACCTGACTCAGACTATACTACAAGGCTACAGTAACCAAAACAGTATGGTGCTGGTACCAAAACAAATATATATACCAATGGAGCAGAGATTTCAGAAATAACACCACACATCTGCAACCATCTGATCTTGGACAAACCTGACAAAAACAAGCAACGGGGAAAAGATCTCCTAGTGGGTAATGGTGCTGGGAAAACTGGCTAGTCATAAGCAGAAAACTGAAACTGGGTCCCTTCCTTACACCTTATACAAAAATTAATTCAAGATGGATTAAAGACTTAAATGTAAAACCCTATAAAACTATAAAAACCTTAGAAGAAAACCTAGGTAATACCATTCAGGACATAGGCATGGGCAAAGGCTTCATGAAGAAAATGCCAAAAGCAACTCCAACAAAAGCCAAAATTGACAAATGGGATCTAATTAAACTAAAGAGCTACTGCACAGCAAAAGAAACTGCCATCAGAGTGAACGGGCAATCTACAGAATGGGAGAAAATTTTTGTAATCTACCCATCTGACAAAGGTCTAATATCCAGAATTTACAAGGAAGTTAAACATATTTACAAGCAAAAATAAACAATCCCATCAAAAAGTGGGCAAAGGATGTGAACAGAAGCTTCTTAAAAGAAGACATTTATGTGGCAACAATCATATGAATAAAAGGTCAACATCACTGATCATCAGAGAAATACAGATCAAAACCACAATGGGATACCATCTCACGCCAGTCAGAAAGGCAATTATTAAAAAGGAAACAATAGATACTGGTGAGGCTGTGGAGAAATAGGAACGCTTTTACCCTGTTGGTGGGAATGTAAATTAGTTCAACTATTGTGGAAGACAGTGTGGCAATTCCTCAAGGATCTAGAACCAGAAATACCATTTGACCCAGCAATCCCATTACTGGGAATATACCCAAAGGAATATAAATCATCTTACTATAAAGACAAGTGCACACATATGTTTATTGCAGCACTGTTTACAATAGCAAAGACATGGAACCAACTCAAATGCTCATCAATGATAGACAGGATAAAGAAAATGTTACACATATACGCCATCAAAAACTACGCAGCAATAAAAAGGAATGAGATCATGTCCTTTGCAGGGAAATGAATGAGACTGGAAGCCATTATCCTCAGCAAACTAACACAGGAACAGAAAACCAAGCACCGCATGTCCTCATTCATAAGTGGGAGTTGAACATTGAGAACACATGGACACAGAGAGGGGAACAACACACACCAGGGCTTGTTGGGGCTGGAGGGTGAGGGGAGGGAACTTATAGGACAGGTCAATAGGTGCAGCAAACCACCATGGCACACATATAGCTATGTAACCAACCTGCACATTCTGCACATGTATCCCAGTTTTCTTTTTTTTTTTAGAAGAAATAAAAGAGAGAGAGACATATACCTCATACACAGCTAAAGCCTTTGTAAGTAGGTTAGTTTTTGGTAGTATAATCTGAATGGTTCATCAGATTTTATATTAGTATAATTTATTTGTTGACCTAAAAGGGAGAAGCTGAAGCAAAATTAACATGGAGAGAATATTTGGGACAAGATTGAGGACTGTGGCCAGGGACACACTTCCAAGTTGCCTTGGGAAGGACTATGGCAAAAAAAGGAGGGGCTCACATTTTTAAAGAAAAAGCAGGTCGGGCACGGTGGCTCATGCCTGTAATTCCAGCACTTTGGGAGGCTGAGGCAGGTGGATCACGAGGTCAGGAGTTCGAGACCAGCCTGGCCAAGATGGTGAAACCCCGCTTCTACTAAAAATACAAAAATTAGCTGGGCGGTGGTGGGTGGCTGTAATCCTAGTTACTCTGGAGGCTGAGGCAGGAGAATTGGTTGAACTCAGGAAGCAGAGGTTGCAGTGAGCTGAGATCAAGCCACTGCACTCTAGCCTGGACGACAGAGCAAGACTCTGTCAAAAAAAAAAAAAAAAAAAAAGTCAGATCAGGAGAGGGGGCAATTATAAAAGCAGTTCATCAGGAAATCTTACTCTGTTACAGAAATAGCTTTGATCAGCAATTGGTCATACATTGTTAAACTATAGGGTAAGAGTTATGATGGTAAGAGTATGGTATTTTATGGCTACTTGGCATCAGTTAGTAGTCACAAAATGCTCACATAGCAAGTGCCTTCAAGAGGTAATTAGTTCAAGGAAGAGTGAGACTTGTTACATTTTAATTGCCTCTTTGGGGTAATTTAAAGGAGCTGGTAATTTAAAGGAGCTCTCATTGCTCAGATAATTTTTTTTCTTTCTCACATTTAATATTTATTCAAAAGATGACCTGTTGATTGGATGGATAGATGGTGAATGATAAAATGAAAGAAATTCAATGGTATGCAATTTCAAAGAAACTGTGTGATAGCATGATTAAAACATCAGCTTAGAGCCAGACATACAGGGATTCAAATCTCCTATCTGCCACTAATGAGCTGTGTAATCTTGGGAAATAACTTAGATTCTCTGAGTTTCACAGTTGTTTTGTGCATGTGTATGTGTGTGTATGTGTGTCTGTAAATTGATGACAATAATATCTGCTTTTTGGGTTGCATAGGAACACTAAATGAGCTAATATGCCCAAAATAAAATACCAACTACTACTCTTAAAAAAAAAAAAACCCTATATAAACTATAGTTACATACTAATACACAAAAGCAAAAAAATGTGTTAGGAGTATTATGTTTTTTCCCTACATTTTAGCTTATTGAAATATATTACTTTTATAATTTATTGGATTGGATGTATATGCACTTTAAAATCACTAATAGAGGGTCACTAAAGCACTATGTTTGTCTTCAAGGAATCCCATGTATTTTTATGTAATATCTGTATAACTAATGAAAATACCTAAAAGGAAGCATTTGTTTGCTCAGAAAGCTAGTTGAGACAGGTTGACATAATACCACTAGGTAAATTAACTGCAATGTTCTACTTTGTTGCAAAGTTTTAATTCTCTGTATTCTCGGCAGGTGTTTTGAACTCATCCAGGTGCAGAGTGATCAGTTTGTACTTTGACCCTCTCCACCCTTCCCATACAATATTGCTCAAATCAAAAGATTCATAATAAGTACTTTTAGTCTTATTTTTTCTGTCTTTACATTTAAATTTTTAAACATGAGAAGAAAATAAACAAGAAATAGAAACAAAAAAATTCCTTCCACCTGTATATTTAGTAAAAGTAGCCCTTCCTATGTTCCCCCTCATTCCTACACACACAGTTTTCCTGAAGATTTTTTGCATTATGGTACAATACAAATAATACAAAAGTTGCCATCTTAGCCATTTTTATAAACGGCATTGGAAATTATAGTTCAGCTCAATGGTATTAAGTACATTCATTCCTACACACATTTTAACAAATTACAAGAAGGACTTTCTATGACCTTAACACTTGGTTAATTTACTCCGCAATTGGCTTAAACTGGAGAAAGGAAGTGTCAAAAGGTTTCATTCTATGAGTTCCCAAAGGGTACTTATCTCCTTTGATGTCAAAAACTAGCCAACATTTCAGGAAGATTTCTCCTATTTCATTGAAACTAGTAGACAAATCCTTCAAGCACAGTCATTCAGCTTTTACTAACTCTTTCTTGAAGAGCAAAGGCAAGGTTGAAACTTTCCCAACCACATCATTTAAGTACCTCCTATGTGTTAAATTTTACCTACAAAGCCTAATTATAGCAACAGTCTTCTGATTTAGGTGGTATTGCACACACTTTGTAGACAGGGAAGTTGAAGCTCTATTTTAAGAGGCTTAACTAGAGCCTGAATAGAACTAGGATTACAATCTCCATCTTTGGTCTACATGCCCACTGCTGATTCTACCCACCACAACTGCCTTCTGTATGTTTCCAGCATCTTTCAAACAAACCCAGGTGTGGATATCCCACAGTCTGACTCCCAAAATGCCACACAATGCTGAATGTTCCAGAAACATCTGTTTCTTTGAATACAAAGAAACAGATAGATGATAGAGGATAGACAGACAGACACACACACACACACACACACAGCTTTGCTATTGGGAACCCTGAGAATAACTGACTTTCATTTGACTGAGGGATTGGGATTGATCCTCTTTCTCTCAACTATTTATCTCAACCACTCTTTGACATTTATTGCTTAAAAAAAGAACTACTCTTGAGTGGAGACGTGTTAGATTCTTAAGATTATATTTTAGACACAATTCCATCCTGGGTTATATTATTGGCTGTGGTAGATGTTTTTCTTGTTTGATTGTGTACCTGATAAACTAGCACATAAAGAGCAAGTCTGCAGTAGATAGGTATAGGTATAGCATATATAATATGCAGACCATATCTAAAGAGAGTAGAGTATATAAAATGTATAGAAGGTTAGTGCCAATGCTAGGGCTGGGGTGCTCACACTTACACTGCAGTTCCTTAGATGCTAGAAAGACCAAAGCCTTAGAGCAGTAAGGCAGAATTCTTCAGGATCTGAAATTTGTTGAAAGGATAGAGTTTAAATAGTTCTGTGAGTGAATACAAAGAAACAGATAGATGATAGAGGATAGACAGACAGACACACACACACACACACACACAGCTTTGCTATTGGGAACCCTGAGAATAACTGACTTTCATTTGACTGAGGGATTGGGATTGATCCTCTTTCTCTCTCTCTCTTTTCCTTCCTCCCTCCCTCCCTCCCTTTCTTTCTTCCTTCCCTCCCTCGTTCCTTCTCTCCCCCTCCCTCTTCCTCTCCCTCTCCCTCTGCCCTCCTCTCTCCTCCCGTTTGGGACAAAAATCTAAAATAGACTGCGATTTGCTTGTGTTCTGTTAAACTAACATTTTTCAATGATTATGATATGTCTGTCACTGAGCTAAAAACACTGACTGTACTCACATTTCATCCTCACAGTCAACCTATGGAATAGCCATGGTCACCCTCATTTCACAAAATAACCTGTGGCCTAAAGAAGCCAAGAAACATGGCCCAGTTCTCATAACCAGAAGGAAGAGGTGAAGCCAGGATTGAAATGCAGGTCCTTCTGACCCTGTCACCCCAAAACTTGTTTCATTACCTCACTATATTATCTCTCTGAATAATTTAAGTCTTTGTGATAATTCTGTATTCTAAACTTTAATATTGAATTGATCTGCATCATAATAGAGTGGGCCATCTGGCCCCATTTATGTATATGTAGTATTGTAGTCTAGGACCACTGCATACATATGTATTATTTAGGCCACTAAATATAAATACAAATGGTATTGTGGAAGACAGTGTAGTGATTCCTCAAGGATCTAGAACCAGAAATGCCATTTGACCCAGCAATCTCATTACTAGATATATACCCAAAGGATTATAGATCATTCTATGAAGACATATGCACACGTATGTTTATTGCAGCACTCCAAAGACATGGAACAAACACAAATACCCATCAATGATAGACTGAATAAAGAATATGTGGCACACATACACCATGGAAAACTATGCAGCCATAAAAAGAATGGGTTCATGTTCTTTGCAGGGACATGGATGAAGCTGGAAACCATCATGTTTAGCAAACTAACACAGGAACAGAAAACCAGACACCACATGTTCTCACTCATAAGTGGGAGTTGAACAATGAGAACCCAAGGACACGGGGAGGGGAACATCACGCACTGGGGCCTGTTGGGGGTGGGGGACAAGGGGAGGGAGAGCATTAGGAGACATACCTAATGCATGTGGGGCTTAAAACCTAGATGACGGGCTGATAGGTGTAGCAAACCACCATGGCACATATATACCTATGTAACAAACCTGCACGCTCTGCACATGTATCCCAAAATGTAAAAAACAAAACAAAACAAATGGTAAGCATTTGTACCTATATTTAGTGGCCCAAGACTACAATGCTTTTTTGGGTTTATGACAGTTAATTTTTTCTTTTCTATGCTCCCTTTCACTGAGCAGGCAGGCTTTTTTGGTCAAAGAGATGTGGTTCATAGAATTAGAGAGGTGCATTCAATTTTAGCTCTGACACATACTATCTTTGTGATCTCATTTTCTTCATCTTTAAAATGGATGTAACATTGCCTACTTTGAAGAGGATGAAAGGGGTAAAGTAGTTAAGTGTCTAACACTGCGACTGGCAATAGTAAGTTCTCGACTCAATGTCAGTCATTATTATTATAGCATATCACTGCTGTCAGGTGGCTAATCATAATTTCTCACTGCTATCAGTGTTCCTGTTATATCTGGCTCTTTAGTAAGTTGTGGAGTCTAATCTGTTTGGGCTTAGAAAACAGTTCCTGTATTGGTAACACTGCAAAATGGACTTGTGCAGGGTATTGGCACAGAGACGGGAGTACAAAGTCAAGCCAGGAACAAAACAGGGGTGGAAATGCTGAGAAAACATGGTCACTGTTCCAACACTCAGTCTGTGGATTTGAAACAGAATCAGAGACGTGACTGTGGCCAGATATTGGGGTAGCACAAGAGATAACAATGGGAATGCCAAAGTCCATGGCTCCGTCTGGGTTTGCGAGCTGACAGGAGAAAATCAGAAGACAAAGCCCAGGGGCTCAGGGAAGACAGGCTTGCCCGGGAGCACTTCTTGTAGCCCCTAGTTTGCGTTAATCCTCCTTTTGGAGCCTGGAATTTTCCCACAGCAAGTATACTTTTATATTTTTTGTAAGCGCAATTCTCCAAAACTAGCATCTCTTACTCAGAAAATAAACTCTTGAGATCTGAAGTTAAGGTACATAGATACTGAGTGAAGGCATAGGGAGCCTTTCCTTTAGCAATGACCGTGAATTTTAATGTGTACATTTTGTTTGACTGACTTAGGTATCTTAGTATTTATCAATACATTCTTAGCTAACTGATAAATAAATGAATTTTCTTGATCACATTTGCGTGTAAATAAGGTTGCCAGATAAAAGGCAGGATCTTTAGTTAAATTTGAATTTCAGATAAATAATAATTCAATTTTTAGATTAAGTATGCTTCGAATACTGCATGAGGCATACTTATTCTAA
>NW_012112030.1:16052935-16064170 GCF_000951035.1 Colobus angolensis palliatus
GGAGCTGAGATAGCGCCACTGCACTCCAACCTGGGCCAGCGAGCGAGACTCCGTGTCAAAAACAAAACAAAACAAAACAAAAAGCCTTCTGGCCTCCCTGTTTCTGAAGGTGTCCTGCAAGTACCTCATAGCAACAATGTCAGTTTCTTACTCATTTTTTTACTTACCTAGCAGTAGGAAGTTTGCCGAGGCGAACATTATTTTAATGTTGGTCGATTGGCCACTCTCCAGGAGCTAATTGTTGGCAATTATCCCTTGCTATTAAATATTAAATATTACAAATAGGTGAGGCTAATAAACCACTTAAGAAAATGAGTATCATGTTATTGTGACACCTAATGATGAATGTCTGAAGCTATGGAGGTTCCCAGCCTTCTTTGCGTTTTGGGATTTGGTATGTTCTGCTTTTTTGCCTCAACTAACCTCTTTTAAATGGTTACTTAATCACTAGAAACCAAACTATTGCCATCTAAATTGGAAAACTGTATTGACTTTTAGAGAATATATTATCAAGCACCAGAATCAAAAAACTACAATTTACATTCCCTGTCACCTCTTCTGTGGTTATTGACTTCTATTGGCAAAACGCTCTGGAAGCGTTTGCTATTAACATGACTAAAGCAATTATGTGAGGCTTTTAAATAATGTCCAGCAACTGTATTGTTTGTTGCATTTAACATTAAGAATCTTTGGCCACTCAGGAGCTTATTATCATTAAATAAGAGATGCTTATCCTCACATATTATACAGAAATATTAGTTTTAAAATATTTTTTAAAAGAAGTTGTTTTTAGCTACTTCCTTTAAAAACAAAAGCAGTAGGAAAATGTAATCTCTTAAAAATGATCTATGGTTTTTGTCTTCATGATATTCATAACCATTTAAATCCTTTCATATAAAAGTTGGTCAGTATTCCAGTTATTTTATTGCTATTGTCTGTCTTTATATAGATCACAACAAAAATATAAGAATTTCATTTCTTGAGTTCTGATTTCATATTTAAAAATACATGCAACTGAAACATATTATTTTCAACTACTTGAGTCTCACATAGAAACATTCAAATGATTCATTGGATTTTTCACTTTTCATCTGGATGTTTGTGTTTTACGTCAATACAGTCACAGCTTGAATTGACTGTGATAAACTTTGGCAAGATGCACTTATCTTTCATATGACATCAAAGTGTTTGAAGGGAAATGAGTGTACCAGTTTCTTTGCAAAATATGCAAAAAATCTTTGCAAAATTTGCAAATTTCAGATGCAAAAATCTGACTGGATCGGAGATAGCAATTGTGAAATGTTCAAAATGGAATCGGGGATCCCATGGTGAAAGAAAAATAATTTCTCAAATTCTTGAGGTACAAAGTAAGCAACAGTGTTTTGAAACTTGTTGACATTATTATCAGGAGACTGGGAACACACATATTCCTGTTATGATTACCTCCAATATCACAGAACAGCTAACAAGCTTCTCAGAGGTCATCCCTTGCATTCTTCTTAAGGTACATTTTTATACTCTAGAGACAATGATGTTTACACACTAAAGCACATGACATTTAACGTCATTAGGTCAACTTGACACAATCCAATGGAAAGCAATACTTTTTAATAACCAGCATATAAGACTTTAAAGAAAAAAATTACCAACTGGTGCCGATGTCAGAAAACGGAGAATAACGACAACAGCAATAGCCAACACCACCGTGGTTACAAGTCAGTAATCAAATAATATTAATACTTTCTGAGAGTTTACTATTTTTTCTCTCTTCTCTGCCTTTTAAACAATATCTTTATGAAATTACAAATTGCAGGACCATCGATATTATTACAGTTTTTGGAGAAACCAGAAAGTTAGAGAAAGGATATATAATAAACTCCTGCCATGATCTTAATTTTTTCAATGTAACCTTTTGAGATAAAGAAGTCTTAACCTATAGATCATGTTTTATTTCACAGAGTGAATTAAATACTCAAGAGCTCTCTATGAAGGAAGCAAATATTCCCACACACTTAACCTCATGTATCTTTATTCTCTCTTTGTTTTCATGAAATGAGTGCGTTTTCAACAACAATTAGAACATCTTTTAAAAACTGTGTTATGAAGAATCTCAAACATATACAAAAGGAGAGAATTGTATAGTGAACCACTATGCACTAATTGTGAACTTCCCTGTTGTCAATAGGACATGACTGATTATTTTGTTTTTATTGTCAATTACTTACCTCCTTCTTGCACCCATTAGGTTGAGTTCCTGATATCATACTGGCTTTTTGTTGGTAAGTATTTCTTTATGAATTTGCAAAAAATAAAGAAATCCGTAATTCTATTATCACACCTTAAAAATAACATTAATTTGCTGGTATTGTCAAATGTCCAGTTAGCGTTCACATTTTTCATTTTTCTCCAGTTTGTTTATTTGAAAAAGGGCCACATAAAGCCTATACATTGTGGTTGGTTAATTTGTCTTTTACATTTTCTTTACTGTAATTTCTTCAATAAAGATGATCATTGATATATATTCTTCTATACTGACCATTGCCTTACTGCGAGGGTAGTTAAGGTAAAACACAATGTTGTAAGACTGATGCTTTATCTATGTAATACCAAGTAAAACTATGAGTGAAATGGTTAATTTTATGAGATCTGGGTCTAAATATTGTTTACTTTAAAACTCTGGTGATTTATTTCTTTCCATTTTTATTTCACATATTTTCTTATTGTGTACATGTAGCAATGTTCTAAATATAAATTTAAATGTTGACATTTTAAAAGTTTGCCATTGATAGCGATCTTTAAAAAACAACTTTCAGATTGAAATACTCAATTAAAGCGATAATCGGTGGCTGTTGGTTCTTTGTATGTCATGCTAATTACAGATTTTCTCCTACTTATATCAAGATGTTTAATTCAGTTCCTAGTTTATCTTGATTATAAATTTAGATTCTTTTCCTGAACCATGGAAGTTGAATATAAAACTGTCAGAAGATATTTATGTACTTTATTTAGACATAATTTATATAATTAATTGCAATTGGTACTTTAGTTGTTAGAGAGAAACTAGTTAAAAGCAAAATAATCCACCAATCTCTTAATTTACTTTTTATAAAATAATCACATTATACTTGAATTTGTTCTAGATATGCATTTGATTTAAAAATGTATTTTGATTGCATAGTTTCTACTCACAAGAAATGACTTGAGATAATTCTCCCATTGAATTAATCTACTTGTCCAGGACATTAATTATGAAAATGACATTTAAGACTATCCTGTCTTATTAATGATGCTTACTTTTTTGCTCATAAGTGTGAAGAGTGAGAATTGGAAGTAGATAATATTACTGTTATTATCACTTAACAGGCACCTAATTTACTTAGAACAATGCTTGTTTGCTTGCTTGTTACAGAATGTGCTAAACAATGCAAACTACTTTTTTTTTTGCCCTTCTGAATAAACAGGTGCTCTTAATAACCCTGGTTCTCCAATAAATATACATTTTTTTGCCTTTGTAAAGGAAGTAGAAATGCAACTCATACCTTCAGTTGAATCTTATGCTTAGCATTGAAGTTGCTTTCATAAATAAATTTTCTGTTAAAATTCTGTACAGGGAAAATAATGGACCATGCTATCATCATTGTCTTCATCTAACAATAGGTCTCTAAGCAAAGTTCCTGTAGGCAATGGACATCTTTACCCTAGGAGCATAGCTAAAACCTGTATGTCACTTAATATGTCCTAGGCACAGTTACAAGCACCTATGTACATTAACTTACTTAATCTTCATAACCTTCAAGGAAGTGACTAATATTATGATATGCATTTTACAGAAAAGGAAATTGAGACATAGAAAGGTTAACTGTCATCTTGGCTGGCACACAGCTAGTTATGGTGGGACTAAAGTTTGAATTGAGGAAGTCCAACTCCATAAATTTATTTTTATCCACTATGTTATACTGCCTGATAAGCATAGAGCGTGTCAGTGGTTGCCTGGGAGTTAGTTGTTTGATGTAAATAATGGAAATTTTCTATATCTTGATTGTGATGGTGGCAACATGAGTGTATTCATTTATCAAAACTCATCAAACTGTGCATGTAAAATGGATGCATTTTATTAGATGTAAATTATACCTCAAAGTTGATTTATTAAAAAAAGTGTTAAGTCTCACTTGATAGTCCTTCATACAGTGAATTTTGGTAACCTTTACTGGATGGTAGATTTTGTTAATTTTTGAGTACAGTGCACTTTATATGACCTAACTGATATATAAAGAATAAGGTACTCAAAAATTAACAAATACACATCATTTTGGAATGGTATGGAATGATTAGTGAAATTTATCACATAGGCAGATCATACAGTGTGTCTACACTATAAATTAGCTTCAGATCTTTTATATCCTTACTTGTATTTTGTCTGCTTTTTCTATAATGACACAGAGACGAATGCTAAACTCGTTATGAGTTTGTTTTTCCTTGTCATCCTGTCTCTTTTGTCTTCCTATAATTTCAATCATTTTTATCAGTTACAAATAAACAATTCCATTAGTTACAAACAATAGATCTTTTAGCATTGTTATGTTTTATACTGGGTTGATTTATCATTAAGAATAATTAAAAATAATCTCTCTTGATTTCTAGTCATGCCTTTTAACTTAATGTCTTTTAAAATTTTATTAATATAGCCATACCACCATTCTTTGCTTAATATTTGCATGACATATCTTTTTCTGGTCTTTTGCTTTCAATCTGTTTTCTATTTTTATTAGGGATAAGTGCTTGCAATTTTTTTTGCTCTTGTTTTTGTTTTTCATAGTGTGGCAATCTCTCATTTATTTTTATTTAGTTTTATTGCTAATATAGTTGAGTTAAAACCTACTAGCTTTCTATTCTTATTTTTAAATTAGTTCTTTGAAGAACTAATATAAAGATGTAAAGATGGTATTTCATTGAGAGTACTTTAAAGACGGCATTTCATTACTTTCTGGCTTTCATCATTTCTGTTGAAAACTCAATTAGTTTTATTGTTGCTCCTTATAGTAATGTATCTCCCTCTAGTCTCCCCAACCCCTTACCTCTGAGTGCTTTCAAATTTTCTCTTTTGTTTTTGGCTTTGAGAAGTTTTGCTGTGATGTGTCTAAGTTTCATCTCACTTGTATTCATCCTAGAGAGTGCAAAGAGCTTCTCGAATCTGTGGCTTGATGACTTTCATCCATCATTTTCTCTTCAAATACGGCTTTTGCTTGATTCTCTCTCCTCTCCTCTGGTATTCCAATAACATGTGTCTGACATTTGGATTATTTGTCTTATATATATTTTTGCATTTTAAAAATATTTTATCCTTCTGAGTTTAAAAATTTTTTATGTTAATCTCTATTTTAGTTCACAAAGTCGTGATTCTACTTTGTCTAATCTGCTATCATGTCCTTTTATCAAGTGTGTTATTTTTTCATTTCTAGAATTTCCATGTGAAATTCTTTATTCATTTTATTTATTTTTTATTCTTTTGCAACTTTTATTTTAGACTCTTGGGGTACATGTGCAAGTTTGTTACCTAAGTATACTTACTGCATGATGCTGAGGTTGGGGTATGAATGATCCCACCACCCAAGTACCGAGCATAGTACCCAACAGTCACTTTTTCAACTCTTGTCCCACTCCTCACCTCCCCCCTCTAGTAGTCCTCAGGGTGTATTGTTGCCATGTTTTTGCTATGTGACTTTTTCATTGAGATTTAAATTCTCTGGTAAAATTTTCTATCTTTTCATCTATTTTTCATCTTTCTCTTTGTTTCCTTCAGTGTATTAGTTATAATAATTTAATGTCCTAATTGAATAATTCCAATATCTGGATCACCTGTGGATCTCTTTTTATTGACTGTTTTATTCTTGTGGTGTTAGGTCATAGAGTCCTGTGTTTTGGTATGCCTGGTTCTTAGTCTGTTTAGGCTGTTATAAGAAACTACCAAAGACTGGGTCATTTAAACATTTAAACAAGCATTTATTTCTTGCAGTTCTGGAGGCTGGACATCCAAGGTTAGGGTTCCAGCATGGTTAGGTTCTTGGTAAGTGCCCGCTCTTGGTATGTGGATGGTTGTGTCCACACTGTATTCTCACATGGAGGGGAGAAGTAGCTCGAGGCTCTTCATCCCCTTATAAGGATCCTAATTCCATCATCATGACCTAATCACCACCCAAAAGCCCCACATTCTTATTCTATGACATTGAGGGTTAAGATTTCAACATACAAATTTTGAAGAATACAAACAGTATAACGGCTGGTAGGTTTTTTATTCAATGTCTGACATCATATATGAAAAATTGTAAAAGATTGATCATATTATCATCCCCAAAAAGCAGAAGGAGTGAGGGCCTGATCCTCTTAATCCAGTCAGAAACTAAATTGAAGGCCAAATTGAAGTTGTGTTAAGGCACTATCTAGATTTCTTTCATCCCTGCTTCTAGGATGTAGTTCCCAAGGTATTCTGATTGAGGTCCAGGATGCTTACTGGGTTCCATCCCTTCATGTGTCTAGAACTTAAAGTCTGTTTCCTAAGCACTGTGAGACTGCTAAAAACTCCCTGTTTTCCAAAGGCATTTTGCTTGACTTCTTAGATTCTTTTCCCCACATTGCTGTAGAATTCAACCAGTATCATCAAGAAAATCCAGCAAAGTATTGGATGTTGTTTGCCGCCCCCTAATTTCTCACTAGAATCCTATCCCCTCAAGTCTCTAAATTGTATCTCTCCAGCCTCATGAGATGGCCTGAAGTTCTGATGGTTTTTCTGCCTCTGTAGCAGGGGCAGCTTCTTGGCCTTTTCTCTGAATCTTCAGCCTCTTGCTCTATGCACAAAACTGACAAATGCACTAAGGGGGAAAACAAAACAACAACAACAGCAACAACAACAACACCCAGCTGTGAATTGTTCACTTAGCTCCCCAAGCAGTTTGTCCTCCCCAAGACCTTGAACTTCGATGTCCTGTTGGTCCTTGGAAGCAGTCTGATGCCCACAGCCTTATTCTATTGTTTGGCTATCTAGTTGTGTTTAGCAGAGGCTTTGATTTAATGCAAGATGCTCCATCATGCCCTATTATGAATCTTTGCATTCCAGAGAAAACAGCATCAGAATAACAATTTCAAAGCCGCAATATATAGAAATAATCATAGTAGGAGATTTATAACTCACCTCTCGTGACAGGCAAATGAAATAAGAATATAGTGGATCAAAATAATGGAATTAATTCAATGGAACTAATGAGATGTGCATTTGGCTATATTTCAAAATAATAGAATTTTAGTCAGGGTTCTCCAGAGAAGCGTATACATAGCTATACACACACACAATCTCCAATGTACAGTATTTTGTTACAGCAGCCTGTATGAACTAAGACAATGAGGAAAAGTTAGCAAAAGAGGAAACAATTTCCTAACCATTTAAAATTTCAAAATACAATGATAAGTTTGTAACTTTTCTCATTTGTTATACCAAAACAAATTTCAAGTAGATCCAAGATTAAAAAAAAAATTGAAAATCACCAAAAAAGAGCATAGAATATTATTTATAAGTGTAAAAATCATTACTATGCATCATGAAATAATCAGGAAAGGAAAAGATGGATGCATTGATTATTAAAAATTGTAAACTGGCCAGGCAGGTAGCTCACGCCAGTAATCCCAGCACTTTGGGAGGCTGAGGCGGGCAGATCAGGAGGTCAAGAGTTTGAGACCATCCTGGACAGCTTGGTGAAACCCCGTCTCTACTAAAAATACAAAAATTAGCTGGTCATGGTGGGCGCCTGTAGTCCCAGCTACTCGGGAGGCTGAGGCAGGAGAATGGCATGAACTCACAAGGTGGAGCTTGCAGTGAGCCGAGATCACACCACTGCACTCCAGCCTGGAGGATAGAGTGAGACTCCATCTCAAAAAAAAAAAAAAAAAAAAATTGTAAACTGTTCAATTGCAAAAATTATAAACAAAGTCAAAGCAAAAAAAACAAAATGGGAACAATTATGTATAACACATATGATGAACAAAAAGCTAATTTTACTTAATGTACACAAAACTGGAAAAATTAACAATAATCTATAAAATGGTAAAAAAAAGTATGAACAGATATTTCACCAAAAAGGGAAAAGAAATAGTAACAGTCAAAAACATATAAAAGAATTTGTTTTTAATTTAGATTTTTTAAAAAACAAATTAAACAAGAATATATTATGATGCTCAAACACTTAAAAATTAAAATAATTCAACTTTTTAGACAGCAGTTTGCCAAAATTACTCAAAATTAAAGGCATATATTATTTGATGCAGAGATTTTCCTCCTAAGAATTTATCATACAGAAATATTCCCAGAGATTTCCCTTCTAATAATTTATTACACAGAAATATTCCCATAATTCTACAAAGTATATTCAAATTTTCCAATTACAGAGTCATGTGAAAGAGCAAATGAATAAGCAACTTATATATCTACCAATAAGAGATTGGTTAATATATAATAGTGTATAATAATAGTAAGTAGTAAATAAATAATAGTATATTTATTAATAGAATGTCATGCAGTCAGTAAAAGGAATGAGAAATGAGTCACTGAAGAAAACTGTCAAAGCTAAAGTGTTAATAAAAAAGCAAGTTGCAGAAAAATTTGTATACACGATTTAATTTTTTTTTTTTTTTTTTGAGACGGAGTCTCGCTCTGTCCCCCGGGCTGGAGTGCAGTGGCCTGACCTCAGCTCACTGCAAGCTCCGCCTCCCAGGTTCACGCCATTCTCCTGCCTCAGCCTCCCGGGTAGCTGGGACTACAGGCGCCCGCCACCACGCCCGGCTAGTTTTTTTTGTATTTTTTAGTAGAGACGGGGTTTCACCGTGTTAGCCAGGATGGTCTCGATCTCCTGACCTCGTGATCTGCCCGTCTCGGCCTCCCAAAGTGCTGGGATTACAGGCTTGAGCCACCGCGCCCGGCCTCATTTATTCTTTTGGCAACAAAAATAAGAAAACCTTATTAGGCTTATATGTGCATAGACATTTTCTGAAAACAAGCATTAAAAATTGTAAACACTGCTTTTTGGAGACTGAGTCCTTGGGGTTCAATAGTGGAGGACAATGTCTTCTTTAATACTTTGCGTTCTTCTATAGCATTTGAAATTTTCTAAAACACATATTTATTTTTACGATTAACTTTTCAAACTATCTTAAAATGATATGGTAATGCTAAGTTTCAAGTTTTATGCTAATTTTAATCAATAATTGATTCCTTTCATCATCATTCTTGCTTTAAAAGAAATCTCAGGGCTCCCCACGTGTGTGAAAAATGTCTGATTTAAAAAAACATGAAAATCAAATGATGTAAATGGAGGGGTGCATTTAAAATTTTAAGGGAAGAAAAAGAGACACGTTGGTTTTATTAAGTTTGCTAGACAGTTTTTAAATAATTGGATGACATTAGAGATTGCCTGTTATTGCCATGTCTAAGACCACCCAAAAGGTTAGAGCCTTCTGAGAACTAAGCACCAGCAACTAAGGTCCTCAGTAAACTGAGGGTTCCAGTAGATAACTCTTGTCTTTATTGGAGTCCTAGCTATGAGGGAAAGTTTTTTACTTATTATTTTTCATTTGTTTAACCAATATGCATTCAATGCTTGCTTGTGCAACATATTAATACTAGGCCAGGCACTGGGTATATAGTGCTGAATAATAATAAAGGTGTCTACATTACGATCTCTGACAAAGTCTACAAAAATAAACAATGGGGAAGGATATCCTATTTAATAAATGGTGCTGGGAAAACTGGTTAGTCATATGCAGAATGAAACTGGACCCCTACTTCTCACCATATACAAAAATTAACTCAAGGTAGATTAAAGACTTACGTATAAGACCTCAGAATATAAAAATCCTAGAAAAAAACTAGGAAAAACTCTTCTGGACATTGGCCTAAGCAAGGAATTTATGACAAAGACCTCAAAAGCAAATGCAACAAATATAAAAATTGACAATTGAGACCTAATTAAACTGAAGAGCTTCTGCACAGCCAAAGAAACTATCAACAGACTAAATAGACAACCTAAAGAATGGGAGAAAATATTTGCAAAACTATATGTCTGACAAAGCTCAAATATCCAGAATCTATAAGGAACAAAAACAAATCAACAACAACAACAAAAACAAATAACCTCACTAAAAAGAGGGCAAAGAACATGAACAGACACTTCTTCAAAAGAAGATATACAAACAGCCAACAAACATAAAAAAATTCTCAACATCACTAATCATCAGAGAAATGCAAATCAAAATTGCCATGAGATATCATCTCACACCAGTCAGAATGGCTATTACTAAAATGCCAAAAATTAACAGACGTTGGTGAGGATGTGAAGAAAAGGGAATGCTTATACACTGTTTCTGGGAATGTAAATTAGTTCAGTCCCTGTGGAAAGCAGTTTGGGGATTTCTCAAAGAACTAAAAATAGATCTACCATTTGACTCAGCAATCCCATTTCTGGTTATCTACCCAAAGCAAAATGAATTGTTCTATCAAAAAGACACCTATACTCGGCTGGACGCAGTGGCTCATACCTGTAATCCCAGCTCTTTGGGAGGTCAAGGTGGGCGGATTATGAGGTCAGGAGTTCAAGATGCGCCTGACCAACATGGTGAAATTCCTTCTCTACTAAAAATACAAAAATTAGCCGGGTGTGGCAACGCACGTCTGTAATCCCAGCTACTCAGGAGGCCGAGGCAGGAGAATTGCTTGAACCCGGGAGGTGGAGCTTGCAGTGAGCTGAGATCGGGCCACTGCACTACAGCCTGGGCGACAGAGTGAGACTCCGTCTCAAAAAACAAAACAAAACAAAACAAACAAAACTAGGACTAGAAAGATTAATTTCTAACAGTTTGCAAATGGTAAAGCTAAAATTCAAACTCAGATCCGTCTGACACCCTAAATAACACACACATATACTCTGTGTATATGGATGAGAAGATAAAAGCACCTGTCCTGGCATTCTGTCATTTTGGGATATTTGGATTCCAGATGCAATTATCATTTATTATTGTATATTCATAAAATGCAACCATTTTATCTCTCTGTATGTTTTCTTTGATCAAAAGGAGAAAACACATTTTCTGTTACTTGAGTTCAGACAGGCATGTGGCTGAGCTTTCTCAGCAGGTGCCGGTTTTCCTGTGCAGTTTGAAGCTGTGTTTAGGTAACTCAAAGAAAGCCTTCTGGGC
>NW_012112030.1:16064646-16084056 GCF_000951035.1 Colobus angolensis palliatus
GCACTCCAGCCTGGGCGACAGAGTGAGACTCTGCCTCAAAAAAAAAAAAAAAAAGAAAAAAAGACACCTATACTCATATGTTCACTGCAGCACTATAGCAAAGTCATGGAATCAACCTACATGCCAATGAATGATCTATTGGATAAAGAAATGTAGTACCTATACACCATGGAATAGCCATAAAAATCATGTCCTTTGAAGCAACATGGATGCAGCTAGAGGGCATTATACTAAGTTAATCAACACATAAACAGAAAATAAATACTGCTCAGTTATAAATGGGAGCTAAACAATGGGTACACACTGACACAGAGATGGAAAGAGTAGACACTGGGGTCTCCAAAAGAGGTAGGGTTGGTGGAGGGCAAGGGTTGAAAAACTACCTGTTGGTTACTATGTTTACTCTTTAGGTGATGTGTACAAAAGAAGCCCAATCCCAAACATTATGGAATATATCCACGTAACAAACATGCTTATATATCCCCAAGTCTAAAATCAAACAAACAAACAAACAAACAAAAAGCAAAAAAATTAAGCATAGTACTAAGCACATTACGTTATCTTATGTCTCCTCATAGTGATTCTATGATATGGATTCTATTTGAGACAGAGAGGGTGTGTAAGTTGCTCAAGATCACACAGTTAATAAGTGATGACCTTGGAGTTTGACATCAAACTCCAGAACATGTGTCTCTAAATATTATTATGCACTGTCTTCAAAAGTGCAAGCAATCTCCCTGATTAAGAGATGTGGCCTAGAGAGTACATATGCATGGGATAGTAAGGGATGTACAGAATAGTGAGTTTACACAGGATAGTAAGGGATGTGCAGGATGGTGAGTATGCACAAGATAGTAAGGGATGCACAGGATGGTGAGTATGCACAAGATAGTAAGGGGTGTAAAAGAAGATGAGTATGCACAGGATAGTAAGGGATGTACAGGATGGTAAGATGCACAGGATAGTAAGGAATGCACAGGATGGTGAGTATGCACAGGATACTAAGGGGTGTGCAGGATGGTGAGTATGCACAGGATAGTAAGGGGTGTAAAAGAAGGTGAGTATGCACAGAATAGTAAGGGATGTACAGGATGGTGAGATGCACAGGATAGTAAGGAATGCGCAGGATGGTGAGTATGCACAGGATACTAAGGGGTGTGCAGGATGGTGAGTATGCACAGGGTACTAAGGGGTGTGCAGGATGGTGAGTTTACACAGGATAGTAAGGGATGTACAGGATGGTGAGTTTACACAGGATAGTAAGGGATGGTGTGCAGGATGGTGAGTTTACACAGGATAGTAAGGGATGTACAGGATGGTGAGTTTACACAGGATAGTAAGGGATGTACAGGATGGTGAGTTTACACAGGATAGTAAGGGATGCACAGGATGGTGAGTATGCACATGATAGTAATCAATGTCATCCTCCTGAGTAAGTGACAGAGGTCAAATAGTCATATGCACTGAAATCTATTTCCTTTGCCTTCAGAGCACATAGCTAAACACCATTTCTCAACCTCTTGTATAGTTAAATGGGGCCAACACAATGTGGGCAAAATTAACAAACTCCCCTTTAAGCCCTGGTACCACCTCTCTCCTGTGACCCTCCACACGTTCTTCCCTCTATCTCTGCTGGATACAGCAGATACAGCCCAGGAATCTGATGGCTTGGAAAGTGATGGAGCCACTTCATTAGAAGAGGCTGGGCCCTGCATCCCCACTAGGAAGGCTGCCTCTACCAACCTAAGCTGAGCTGACCGGACTGTGTATGACTGTGAAATCAACTTTTTTTAGTGTGTGATAAACCTCTGAGATTTTTGTGGTGTTATGGCAATTAGCATATCTGACAAACACTATTAGTTAAGCTGAGTCTTGAGGGATGAGATGGAAGTATCATGTGAAAGGGTGTTTTAAAGAGAGGAAACAGTAAGTGCAAAAGATCTGAGGCAGGACAGAAACCACCATGTACAATAAGCTGCTGAAAGATGCCAGTGTGCCTGAAACTTTAGTGAGTGAGGGTGATGAGGCTGGAAAGAGAGGGTTGCTGCCTGACCAGGCAGGTCTTTGCAGATCATAAGAGTGAGAAATTTATTCAAATGCAATGGAGAGATTAAGGGATCATGGCGGACGGAAGGCAGGACTAGATTGCAGCTCTGGACAGAGAGCATGCAGAGGCTTGCACTGTGAATTTTAGCTCCAGATTGACTGCAAGAACAAATCAGCAATCCCAAGAGAACCCACAGACCCTCTGAAGAAAGCAGACTGCTCCTGCAGGACCCAGGAGACATCCCAAATACTGAGTGCCCCAGTTGTGGAAGAGGGAAAGAGATGTCCTCCTCTCCCACGCTGGAGAAGCTGAAGGTCTGTTTGTGGGAGAAGTTTCCGTTTTACCTGGAGCTGAGTCAAATTGCAGAGCCGAGCACAATACAGGGGTAGAGGAAGCAGGAGAAAGGCCCTGGGAGCTCGCTGGGTCCCCAAGCAGTCCATTCCTGCCCCGCATCACTGGGATCCATCTGAAGGGTGGCCAGAGGAGCAGCAGGTAAAACTCCACAGGAAGAAAGAATTCCATAGTGAACTTTGTAACATTTTGAACAGGGTGAGAAACCTCCTGGCCAGAACCTGGGGGAGGGTGTGAATCTGTAGCCCTTTTCTCTCTCAGCTGGGAGGCAGATAGCCTCAGGCAAGTTTTCAAGCCCTTGGCACTCCACCCGGAAATAGACTTGGGGCTGTTGCAGGAGGCCACGGTGGGACCCGCCCTTGGGTTTGTGTGGAGCTGGGTGAGGCCTGTGACTGTAGGCTTTCCTCCACTTTCCTGACAACCTGCATGGCTCAGCAGAGGCAGCCATAATCCTCCTACATACACAACTCCAGTGACCTGGGAATCTCACCCCCATCCCCCACAGCAGCTGCAGCAAGACCCGCCCAGGGAGAGTCTGAGCTCAGACATGCCTAGCCCCACCCCCACCTGATGGTCCTTCCCTACCCACCCTGTTAGCAGAAGATAAAGGGCATACACTAGGGAGTTCTAGGGCCCTGCCCACTGCAGGTTTCTCCCCATACTACCACAGCTGATGGTTTCTGGAAAGCGCCACCTCCTTGTAGGAGACCAACCAGCACAAACGTAGAGCATTAAACCACCAAAGCTAAGAACCCTCACGGAGTCCATTGCACCTTCCACCACCTCCACCGGAATAGTTGCTGGTATCCAGGGCTGAGAGACCCATAGACACTTCATATCACAGGGCTCTCTGCAGACAACCTTCAGTACCAGTCCAGAGCTGGATAGAGTTGCTAGGTAGCTAGGCCCAGAAGAGAACAACAATCACTGCAGTTTGGCTCACAGGAAGCCACATCCACAGGAAAAGGGGGAGAGTACTACATCAAGGGAACACCCCATGGGGCAAAGGAATCTGAACAACAGCCTTCAGCCCTAGACCTTCCCTCTGACAGAGCCTACCCAAATGAGAAGGAACCAGAAAACCAACTCTGGTAATATGAGAAAACAAAGTTCTTTAGCACCCCCAAAATCACACTAGCTCACCAGCAATGGACCCAAACCAAGAAATCCCTGATGTACCTGAAAAATAATTTAAGAGGTTAGTTATTAAGCTAGTCAGGGAGGGACCAGACAAAGGCAAAGTGCAATGCAAGGAAATCCAAAAAGCAATACAAGAAGTGAGGGGAGAAATAGTCATGGAATAGATAGCTTAAAGGAAAAACAATTAAAAAATCAGGAAACTTTGGAAACACTTTAGAAATATGAAATGCTCTGGAAAGTCTCAGCAATAGAATTGAAGAAGTAGAAGAAAGAATTTCAGAGCTCGAAGACAAGGTCTTTGAATTAACCCAATCCAACAAAGACAAAGGAAAAAGAATATGAAAATGTGAACAAAGCCTCCAAGAAGTCTGGGATTATGTTAAATGACCAAACATAAGAATAATCAGTGTACCTGAGGAAGAAGGGAATTCTATAAGCCTGATAAACAGATTTTGGGGAATAATCAAGGAAAACTTCCCTGGCCTTGCGAGAGACCTAGACATCCAAATACAAGAAGCACAAAGAACACCTGGAAATTAATCGCAAAAAGAGCTTCGCCTAGGCACATTGTCATCAGGTTATCCAAAGTCAAGAAGAAAGAAAGAATCTTAAGATCTGTGAGACAGAAGCCCAGGTAAGTTATAAAGGAAAACCTATCAGATTAACAGCAGTTTTCTCAGCAGAAAACCTACAAGCTAGAAGGGATTGGGGACCTATCTTCAGCCTCCTCAAACAAAACAATTATCAGGCAAGAATTTTGTGTCCAGTGAAACTAAGCATCACATATGAAGGAAAGATAACAGTCTGTTTCAGACAAACAAATGCTGAGAGAGTTTGCCACTACCAAGCCATCGCTGCAAGAACTGCTAAAAGGAGCTCTAGATCTTGAAACAAATCCTAGAAACACATCAAAACAGAACCTCTTTAAAGCATAAATCACACAAGAACTATAAAACAAAAATACAAGTTAAAAAGCAAAAACAAAAACCAGAAAACCAAAGTATACAGGCAACAAAGAGCACAATGAAAGAATTGGTACCTCACATTTCAATATTAACATTGAATGTAAATGGCCTAAATGCTTCACTTAAAAGATACCGAATGGCAGAATGGATAAGAACTCACCGACCAACTGCTGCCTTCAGGGGACTCACCTAACATATAAGCACTCACATAAACTTAAAGGGGTAGCAAAAGGCATTTCATGCAAATGGACACCAAAAGAGAGCAGGGGTAGCTATTCTTATACCAGACAAAACAAACTTTAAAGCAATAGTGGTTAAAAGAGACAAAGAGGGACAGTATATAATGGTGAAAGGCCTTGTCCAACAGGAAAATAGCACAATCCTAAACATATATGCACCTAACACTGGAGCTCCCAAATTTGTATAACAATTACTAATAGACCTAAGAAATGAGATAGACAGCAACACAGTAATAGTGGGGGACTTCAATACTCCATTGACAGCACTAGACAGTTCATCAAGACAGAAAGTCAACAAAGAAACAATGGATTTAAACTATACATGGGAACAAATGGACTTAACAGATACATAAAGAACATGTCATCCAACAACCACAGAATACACATTCTATTCAACAGCACATGGAACTTTCTCCAAGACAGACCATATAATAGGCAATAAAATGAGCCTCAATAAATTAAGAAAATTGAAATTACATCAAGCACTCTCTCAGACTACAGTGGAATAAAACTGGAAATCAACTCCAGAAGGAATCTTCAAAACTATGCAAATACATGGAAATTAAATAACCTGCTCCTGAATGAGCACTGGGTCAAAAACTAAATCAAGATGGAAATTAAAAAATTCTTCAAACTGAATGACAATAATGACACAACCTATCAAAACCTCTGGGATGCAGCAAAGGCGGTGCTAAGAGGAAAGTTCATAGCCCTAAATGCCTACATCAAAAAGTCTGAAAGAGCACAAACAGACAGTCTGAGATCACACCTCAAGGAACTAAAGAAGAACAAACCAAACCCAAACCCAGCAGAAGAAAGGAAATAACGAAGATCAGAGCAGAACTAAATGAAATTGAAATAAATAAACAAAAAACAATACAAAAGATAAATGAAACAAAAAGTTGGTTCTTTGAAAAGATATATAAAATTGATAGACCATTAGCAAGATAACCAAGAAAAGAAGAGAGAAAATCAAAATATCCTCAATAAGAAATGAAACAGGAGATATTACAGCTGAAACCACTGACACCGCTGAAATACAAAAGATTATTCATGGCTACTATGAACACTTTACTCACATAAACTAGAAAACCTAGAAGAGATGGATAAATTCCTGGAAAAATACAAGCCTCCCAGCTTAAATCAGGAAGAATTAGATATCCTGAACAGACCAATAATAAGCAGTGAGATTGAAACAGTAATTTAAAAATTACAACAAAGTAAAGTCCAGGACCAGATGGATTCGCAGCAGAATTCTACCAGATATTCAAAGAATAATTGGTACAAATCCTTTTGACACTATTCCACATGATAGAGAAAGAAGGAACCCTCCCTTATTCATTCTGTGAAGCCAACATTGCCCTAACAGCAAAACCAGGAAAGGATATAACCAAAAAGGAAAACTACAGACCAATATCCTTGATGAACATAGATGCTAAAATAATTTAACAAAATACTACCTCACTGAATCCAACAATGTATCAAAAAGATAATCCACTATGATCAAGTGGGTTTCATACCAGGGATGCAGGGATGGTTTAACATACACAAGTCAATAAATGTGATACACCACATAAACAGAATTAAAAACAAAAATCACATGATCATCTCAATAGATGCAGGAAAAGCATTCAACAAACTCCAGCATCGCTTTATGATTAAAACTCAGCAAAATCGGCATACAAGGGACATACCTTAATGTAATAAAAGCCATCTATGACAAACCCACAGCCGACATAATACTGAATGTGGAAAAGTTGAAAGCATTCCCTCTGAGAGCTAGGACAAGACAAGGATGCCCACTCTCACCACTCCTCTTCAAGAGAGTATTGGAAGTCCTATCCAGAGCAATCAGACAAGAGAAATAAAGGGCACTCAAATCAGTAAAGAGGAAGCCAAACTGTCACTGTTTGCTGACGATATGATCGCTTACCTTGAAAACCCTAAGGACTCTTCTAGAAAGCCCCTAGAACTGATAAAAAAAAAATTCAGCAAAGTTTCCAGATGCAAGATTAATGTACGCAAATCAGTAGCTCTTCTATTCACCAACAGCAGCCAAGCAGAGAATCAAATCAAGAACTCAACCCCTTTTACAATAGCTGCAAAAATACCAAAATACTTAGGAATATACCTAACAAAGGAGTTGAAAGACCTCTACAAGGAAAACTACAAAACACTGCCAAAAGAAATCACAAACAACACAAACAAATGGAAACACTTCCCATGCTCATGGATGGGTAGAATCAATATTGTGAAAATGACCATACTGCCAAAAGCAATCTACAAATTCAACGCAATCCCCATCAGAATATCACTATCATTCTTCACAGAATTAGAAATAACAATTCTAAGATTCATATGGAACCAAAAAGGAGCCTGCATAGCCAAAGCAAGACTAAGCAAAAAGAACAAATCTGGAGGCATCACACTACCTGATTTCAAACTATGCTATAAGGCCATAGTCACCAGGACAGCATGGTACTGGTATAAAAATAGGCACATAGACCAATGGAACAGAATAGAGAACTCAGAAATAAATCCAAATACAGCCAACTGATCCTCAACAAAGCACACAAAAACATAAAGTGGGGAAAGGACACCCTTTTCACCAAATGGTGCTGGGATAATTGGCAAGCCACATGTAGGAGAATGAAACTGGATCTTTATCTCTCATCTTATACAAAAATCAACTCAAGATGGATTAAGGACTTAAACCTAAGACCTGAAAGTATAAAATTTCTGGAAGGTAACATTGGAGAAGCCCCTCTAGACATTGGCGTAGGGAAGAGTGTGAGGGGGATGAGGGATAAAGACTACAAATATGGTGCAGTGTATACTGCTCAGGTGATGGATGCAACAAAATATCACAAATCACTACTAAAGAACTTACTCATGTAACCAAATACTACCTGTATCCCAATACCCCAATAACTTAACGGAAAAATTAAAAAAAAACAAATGCAATGGAAAGCCATCAGTATGTTTTACACAGGGAAGTGTGATGATTAACATTACTAAAATATTACCCTGACTTAACTAGCATAGAGTGGATAAGAAGAAACTAGACAACAAATGGGAACAGGACAAGTTACAGAATTTGTGAGTTATGGTGCAAAATGAAAATGTGGTTCCCTTGATCAAAAATTATTAAAAATTCAAGACAACAGCAGAGCATTAAACAAAACTTAGGGCTCTTTTAAGTGCAGGGCCTGGGTGACTGCACAGGTCTCATGCCCATAGGGTTGTTCTGAATAGGTAGCTCAGTTAAGAGGCTCATAGAGAAATCTAGAAAAGAGATGTTAGTGACTTAGGCTATCCTGTTGGCAATGAAAATGAAGACAAGTGCATGGATTTAACACATATTTTAGTGAAAGAATAGACCAATTTTTAAAATTCATGAAATGGTGACATGTCATGAGAAAAAGAAGAGTCGGTGATGATATCCATGTTTCTGTGGCCTGGCTTTGGGTGTTTATGCATTGGGAGAAGTAGGCAGCTTTGCCAATCTTTACAGACTGGCTTTGGCAAGAGGAGCCCTTCATCTGTCAGCTCATCTAGAGATTCGAGGTAGGTTAGCTGGCAGGGCCCACGAGCAAGTTTGCTTTTGGAGTTCTTGGGCAGGCTGGCCCAGTGTCTGGGTCAGTGGGCAGGTGGGCTTGGAGCTTGTATCTGCAGGGGATGGCTCGGTGTCGGGATTTTCTGGGTCTGGTGCTGGGGTTGGTGGTGAAGTTGGGTACTCATTTCACTCTTTTTTCCTCATGAGAAGGGTGTCTCTCTCTGAGCTGCACTACATGGGCTTAGAGATGGGGGTGACATGAGTAATGTGAAATTGTGCCCCCTACTATCTTCAGTGTTTCTTTTCTTATTTCTGTGTTCAATTGAGGTGATATAATCTCTCACCTGGAATCTTTAGCTCTCATGAAGGTACAGCCTGCATGGATGCTTATTCAAATTGATGTTTCCCTTAGGGGATGAGCACCAAAAACTCCTATGCTGCCATCTGATTGAGGTCATTTTCTTCAGTCTTATTTATATGTAGAAAAGGTGGTGAGGGGCTGAAGAATTTCTCACTGGCCATTCTTACTTTCTCTATTGACAAATAAGGCGAAGTCTTCAGCTGAAAGGAGAACCAAGAATACCTTAGGATGAAGTTTGAGGAGACAAAACAGGTGTGAAATAATCATCTTGGGATAGAAAAGCAAGCCTATTAGAAAAACACAATAGATTGCTCTTGTTATTGAACAATTAACTTGTTATTGAATTTGACTTTTTAAAAGAAAATGCACTTAAAATAAAAAGTCTTACTTAGCACTGTTCACAGTAGCAAAGATACGGAATCAACCTAAGCATTCATCTATGGATGACTGGATAAAGAAAATGTGATGTGTGTGTGTGTGTGTGTGTGTGTGTGTGTTTAATGAAATACAATTGAGCCATAAGAATGAAATCATGTCTTTTGCAGCAACATGGATGAACTGAAGGCCAGTATCTTAAGTGAAAAACTCAGAAACAGAAAGTCAAAGACTGCATGTTCTCACTTATAAGTGGGAGCTAAATAGTGTGTATACACAGACAATAGTGTGGAATAGCAGACACTGGAGACTCAGGAGGATGGGAGAGTGGGAGTGGGGTGAGGGATAAGAAATTACTTAATGGGTACAATGTTCATTATTCAAGTAATGGTTATAATAAAAGCCCAGATTTCACCACTACAAAATATATTCATGTAAGAAAACTGCATTTGCACCTTTTTTTTTTTTTTTTTTTTGAGACGGAGTCTTGCTCTGTCGCCCAGGCTGGAGTGCAGTGGCCGGATCTCAGCTCACTGCAAGCTCCGCCTCCCGGGTTTACGCCATTCTCCTGCCTCAGCCTCCCGAGTAGCTGGGACTACAGGCGCCCGCCACCTCGCCCAGCTAGTTTTTTGTATTTTTAGTAGAGACAGGGTTTCACCGTGTTAACCAGGATGGTCTCGATCTCCTGACCGCATGATCTGCCAGTCTCGGCCTCCCAAAGTGCTGGGATTACAGGCTTGAGCCACCTCGCCCTGCCATTTGCACTCTTTAACTTTATTACAAATACAAAAGAAGAAAAAAAAGTAAAATAAGTCAATGTGGTCGTGTAATTTTTCTGTGCAATATTCACTGGCAAGGAGAACATAAATGGTTTAATTCATACTGGATTAGAGTTTTAGTAAGCTGGTACATAAGGGAAAAGTGGCAAAAGGGAGTTAAAAATAATTGTGAAAGAGAATTCATAAAGAAGGACCACATCATCAAAGATAGAGAAGGAGGAAATTGAAGCATGGAGGGGGCTGAAGGTAACTGCAAAAAATGGTGGATTGGCTCATTGACATCAGAGTGATGCATCAAAGACATACGGGTGGAAGCTAAATGGTAGTGGTGAGAGAAGGGAACATCTGCCATCAAAGTTTTAGGGATGGGGCATTTTTGCGTAAACAAGTGTAGAATGAGCTCTTTGAAGAAAGTGGCCAAAGTGGAGCAGAAGGGAACTATTGGGGTGAGAAGTTCAAGAAACTGAGAAGCCAGACTGCTGAGTGAGTCATCCGTATTGATGTTGGAGTCATTGTGTGTGATGAGAGCTAACCAGAAGTTAACATCTTCAGTAAATGAGGGGTGATGAATGGGAGACCAGTAGATAACAGCAGGGATAAAGGAGTTGGGTATTTTTTCCAGTTGGCATGAAACTAGAAGCAGCAGGGGATTTACAGAAGAAATAATGGTGTGGAGACAGCAAAGGTATTTGCAAAGATGCCCGTGGTGGATGCAAGGATGCCTTTAGTACTTTTGAGAGGAAAACAACCTTCATGTGAGAGGGCTGCGGGGAGGCTGAGCCCATAGACGAGATCCAGAATTTAACAAAGGCAAGGGGCTTCAAGGACTTTCAGGGGAGAGATTTGGGATATAGGTTTGTTTGTTGATCAAACTGCAGGAATTCCAGAGGGCACAGTGTGGTGGTAATGAGAGTAACTGACATGGTGGCTAACGCAGGACATTCCGCTTTAGTGACCACCTCTTGCCTACTTTCCCTGATGGTATGTGGGTGGTGAGTGTGGTGATGAGCATAGTAAAGGATTTGTCTTCTCATATTAATATTGGTTCTCTTCCCAATTAGATTCCAATAAAGCAGCTAATGATCCTAAAGCAGAGGGGACACTCTATTTAGAAGGTTTGATTATTCCCAGAATCCTGGATAAGGTGCTCATGTAGGGCAACACTGGGTCTCCCATAGTGACAGAGGCTTTTATCTTCCTTTCTCAGTGCCTCGGTGGCTAGTGTCTCCTAGACTTCTGAGGAGCATTTAGTTCAACCAAAGTGTATTTTCAAATCTATTCCTAAAATAACTTTGAAGACTCCAAGTTATGACTTTATAATCTGATAGAAACAAAACAAATTTGATTATTTTCTGAGTTAGAGTACACCTTTGAACCTGTACGTTATCTTACAGAAAGAAGGTAAATCCTTACTAACACGACGCAAAATTAAATATGCAGATAAAATGCTGGTGAAATGCTATTTTGCATAGATCTAAATAGTGTAATTTGCCAGTTTTGTGAGTCACGCAGATGCAGTTCATTTTGAAGCAGCCTTTGGGTCTTTTCACATGATTTGGCTATTCTTAGATTTCTGAGTCATTCTATCCTCCATGCTAGTCATTTTTCAATTCCATATTCTCTATTCATGAGGGAGATACAGATACAACATTAACGTATCCAAATTTGGCTATGTGGCTTAATACTCCGAGCAAACAGGCTATATATTCATTTCTATTCTTAGCAATACCTTGGGACAAGTTGAATGTAAATAAAATATTTGGGCAATACACTGTAACACTGTAGATTTCTGGTAAGTGATGCCAGGAAACCTTGGCATGCACATTATTGCATAATTGTTTTGATTCTATTTGACTATCCTCTTAACAACTAAAATCCCAAAGCAATAGGAATACTTACAAAAGGAACAGAAATGTGGATAACATGGGATGAGCCAAAAGACTCTGGCAATGTTTTATCCAACAGAAACAGCATCTCTGAAAGACTAATGCAGGCAGTACATTGATACCCATAATAATAAATTCACAGGAAATGAAATTTCCCTTAACAAACTGAGGATACTAATACAATCTTTATCCAACGTATCATTAGGAAAACTCAGAAGCATAGGTACAAATAGGATTGTCAGGGCACTGAGGAGTGTAATTGGGTTGGTGAATTCAGCAGAGAAGAATGGAGAGAATCCACCAGATGAGTTAAGGATTCTGATGCTTCACTGGAGAGGAGCTTCTCTGATCCTCACGTGATGAAATCAAGTGTTTACTAAACTGATGCTCCCTGAGGATACAGGTTGTGCCTTTCTTGTCTTTGTGACTCTATTGCCCATCAGAATGTCTGGCATATAGTGGACATTCAAGGAATTCCTGTTGAACTGAAAGAAACTTCAGTGGGAGGGTAAAGCAGATCTGACACTTACCCTTCCACTCAGAAAAGCCAGCCCATCATTGAAAGCACCTCATTCCCTCCAGCCAGCCTTCAGCTCTGCACCTCGCATCAACCACTCTGAAAATTACAGTGGAGACAAAGGATTGAGCCTGTCCAATTTTTCACTTCTTCTTTCATTTTCTTTTTCTTTTTCTATCAGGAAACTTTAGGCTACCATATCTGCTTCAGCAGAAGGAGAATCTAAGCTCTGGAGAGTTGCCCTCCAGATGAAGCGTTAGGCTTTGATACAATTTGTCCGGTGCAGGCTGTAGATCTGGTTTGGGCTCCAGACTGTCTTCCCCGGCCTCAAGAATCGGAACCAACTTGGAATAACTCTTGGCCCACTCAGCCAGCAGTAAAGTTAAACAAATAGATATTGAAGACCAACATGTAGTATGTGTCTGCAGCTTTTGCTGCTTTGTATTCAATGCGTAGTACTATTAAGAAGTGTTGTATTACAATCTTCATACTTTTATGAATGTTTGAGATGATTTTCATTTGTACTTAATGTAATTTTTTTTTCCAGGAAGCCAGAAGAATGAAGTGCCAAACATATCATCAGAGATAATTCCAAGAAAGAGGGAAAGGTCTGTAGTGTCTCAGGCCACGGTGAGTTTGAAATAAATTTACAAGAGTATCCTCTGGAGCTACTGATGTGACCAATGGCATCCTTAGCAGGAGCAAGCTGTTTGCGCTGCTGGGAACAGAAGTCAATGTTCTCGGGGCCGTGAAATGGAGACTGAAGTTCAGGCTATATTTTCAAGGAGCTTGATTAAAAAGAGAAGTAGATAGCAGGATTGAACCTGCAGTAGGAACTTTAGTAATGAAAGATATTTTTAGATGATACAGACTTAAACATATTTAAAAGCTGTAAGAAAAGATTTGGTTTCTGCTAACTGCATACGTGGATAAAGAGTAAAGCGGGGCCATGGACAGGCCAGGCCCTGAGGTGAGCCCACGACCCAGGAAACAGTCAGTAGAGTGAGGGTGAGACCGGCCTCTGGGCTGCAGAACAAAGGAAAGAGTCCTCTGAGAGGGGAGAGAACTAAAAGGCAGGTGGAGTTTTCAACTGTCATGTATCTAAAGGGAGGCCCTCAATTGGAGGCAATAGGAAACAAAAACAAACAAGAGTAAATAAAGCTGTCATGAAAGGCCTTAAAGTGAACCCTAGGAGGTAGATTCCGAAGTTGCTTATGCACTGAGAACATAGCCACCACTTTTCCTATAGAGCTTCTGTTACCCACAGAGAAGAAACAATTAAGGGTGCCAGTCTGCCTGGGTAAGTAGAGATGTTGAAGGTATTGGAGAAAGAGTTTGTAACAGATAGAATAAGGTACCTGAGGTCATGGGGGTGGGTTGGCATCCTGACCACAGGTTGAGTAATTAACTTCATTAACATCATACATACTATACTTGGGATTCTGAGCCAAGAAAGAGAGTTACTTGAAGGCATTTTCCATATGCATATTTACACAAGATCTGGGGGGACATTTAGCTTGCTTTAAGAGTCTGAGGGGAAAATACATCTATGCATTAAAAAATTTGCATGTTGTATTTTTAAAAAATCCCCAAAAGTCTTAAGCCTTCCAAAAGCTATGGTCAAAGAGACTTAATATAATATTTGTATTTAAATGACCTTGAATAATTTTTAAATGGTTATTATTCTTTTCAACTGAAAAGACACTTTTTAACTTGGCTTTCTCTGTACCAGTCTCTCAAAGTACTGCTCTTAATTTCAGTTTAATGAAACTCTCTACACTTAGGGGTGTGTGTTTTCTTTGGATTTAAGTTAATCCTTCAAGAACAGTGTTAACTGTCTAAGGCTACTGGAACTCCACTTTTTGGAACTGTTATGTTTACTGTTGGGGAGTGACTTTGGCACCAAGGAGAACTTGGCTCAGTAAGCATTTTCAACAAAATTACTAATATTACAAATTTTATACTTATGAATTATATTTTATTATTCCATTGTGTTTCTCTGAGAAGTCCTGATGCATTGTTATGCCTGTTTAGAATCACTGGTTCCATCAAATCCAGCATTATTTGAAATCAAAATCTTGTATAATGATGCAACCATTTGGCTTGATGAAATTAAATACCTGGACTCAAAAAGAAAATAAACGGAGTGGAGAGAACAAAAGCAACAAAGAAATGAAAATTGTACCAAGGGTATTTTCTTTCCTTTTCCTTTTCTTCTTTTTGGATAAAGAGTAATAAAAAGCAGAAAGTTTTTCTTAAAAAGTATATTTTAATGGATCCTTTGTTATGGGATGCTCATTTACCTGCATTATTACATTTTTTTTTTTTTTGAGACGGAGTCTTGCTCTGTTGCCCAGGCTGGAGTGCAGTGGCCGGATCTCAGCTCACTGCAAGCTCCACCTCCCAGGTTTAGGCCATTCTCCTGCCTCAGCCTCCCAAGTAGCTGGGACTACAGGTGCCCGCCACCTCGCCTGGCTAGTTTTTTTTTTTTTGTATTTTTTAGTAAAGACGGGGTTTCACCGTGTTAGCCAGGATGGTCTCGATCTCCTGACCTCGTGATCCTCCCGTTTCGGCTTCCCAAAGTGCTGGGATTACAGGCATTATTACATTTTTGGAAGTAGTTATTTGCTATGTGAAGTTAATAAGCTAAAATATTTAATCAGACTTTGAAGTTAGTTATTTACTAAATGAAGTTAATAAGAAAAAATATTTAATCAGACTTTGAAATTAGCTTTTCAAAATCATGAAGTTTGTTTTTCAAAATTTGTGTCAGGACCTTCTAGGAGTCTCCCACATTTCCCAATGTCATTCTACTTTCTATCTTTCTAGAGTAAGACAGCAGAGTTTGCTCACTTTGTAAACTTTGTTATGAGATCTTTGGGGTGTTACTTCACCAGCTGGAAACCTCTGTGGCTGGCGGGGCCTTCTGCCTCAGTATCGCTGGGGCTGCCTGGCAGGCTGCACTCAGCTTGCACTACTGGCCTGAATTTCACACCTGCCAAGGGTGAGCCTGGCATGGAGCAGCAAGGGGTATATGGGTTAGTGAGCACAGGTCTGGCCACTGCCCACAGCCAGGCATGCTGGCTACTGTGGAGGGGTGGGCAGCTCCAGGTGCCAGCACAGGGGCTGGCTCACTGATAGGCTGCAGCTGGACCAGATGTACAACATGTGGCTCCCACTGTGGGCACCTGCATCTGGACAAGGGGAACACAGCGTTGCCTGGAAGCTTGGAGACGTCAGGAACTGCAGAGCCCCAAAGAGGCCATAGCCCTGGCTCTAGGAGCCCTTAGGTCTGGGCTCCCCAGAGGGCTGGAGCTCTTCTCTCCTTCTCATCACCTGCAAGTTGTTGAGCTGGGGGGTGTGTTTAAGCCCTGTTTGTGTTATAGCTCTTTCAGTCCTGCCCATTTGGTGGGTCCCAAATTCTTGTCCCACATCGAGGAAGAATGAGGTATGTGGACACCTGGAGGGTGAGCAAGGTGGAGAGGAGCTTCACTGTGCACAGGACAGTTCTTAGGAGACCCGAAGTGGGTAGCTCCTTTCGGCATGCAGGTTGTCCCAACAAGTACCCAGCTCTCAGCAATCAGTGGAGAAGAGACCGCAGTGGGTAGCTCTTTTCTGCAGGCAGGTCATCCCAACAGTCAGAGAGACCCAAAATGGGTAGCTCGTTTTTGCAGCTGGTAGTCCTGACGTCTCTCTGAGTTTGGCTGAGTCTGGGTTTTTTTAACGGGCTCAGAAGGGAAGGAGTACATGTTGATTGGTCCATGGGTGGCCACGGGTGGCTGGGAAAAAGCACCGTAAGTTCTCACTGTGAGCTGCAGCCTCCACCCGGAACTGGCAGCCCAGTCACCAGGCTTCAGACCATCCCTGGCTTGAGGGTGGGGTTTCACCAGGGACCCACCCCTTTCCACACAGGAGTCTGTGTGCCACCTGTTGTCCATCATGCCCAGACTGTTCATACAGAGGGGCACCTGTAGGCCTGTGCCGAGCCACCCTCAGCCCCCTCCCCCCTTGACCTCCCTCCCATGCTTGTTAGCACCCAAAGTCTGGAGGGGGCCAAGGCAGCAGGGGGCTGGTGTGTCAGCCCCAGCCCAAGTGTGTGCACAGCCAGCAGGTTTGTGACAGTGCTCAGGCTCAGCCACAACTTTGTTCTGTCCTGGAGGGGGTGCCAGGAGTGGCGAAAGGCCAGGGAGCAGGAGCAGGTACCTCCAAGTCTGCCTATGAAGGAGGGCTTCCTGGCCCCTAAGAGTGCAGGGATGCCTGGTTCCAGAGCCACAGCTGAGCAGCTGCAGTTGTGCCTGGGAGTGTGGGGCTCCCGCCCTGCCAACTGGGTAGGGGGCGGGGTTCCACCTGTTCCCAGACCTGCCAGCTCCACAGAGCACGCAGTCCCAGTCATGCCTTCCCCTGCTGTAGTCGGCATCTTTGCAGAGGCCACTCAGGACGGGACACTGCTGCCACCACTTTGACCTACGTATGTATGGAAAACATGTTATGTATTCATTCATTTTATATTATTTCCAAAAATATTTTTATTATTTTACCTTAAAGTTTCAATAGGATCTGAAAAGAGATACTTAAGAATTTGGATTTTTGAAAAAACACCACTTGTTAGATAAATCTGAGCTCTTGCCATTTGCTAATCACATTGATAGTTAGAAAATTAGTAGAGAATCTATAGACAGGGTCACCCTCCTGTCACCCAGGCTGGAGTGCAGTGGTATGATAGTGGCTAACTGCAGCCTTGACTTCCTGAGCTCAGGTGATTCTCCTGCCTCAGCCTCCTGAGTAGCTGTGACTTGATGAATGTGCCACTACACGTGGCTAATTTTTTATATTTTTAGTAGAGATGGGGTTTTTCCATGTTGCCAGACTGGTCTCAAACTTGTGGGTTCAAGTGATCTGCCTGCCCTGGCCTCCCAAGGTGCTGGGATTACAGGTGTGAGCTACTGCACCCAGCCATATTTTTATTCATTCATATAATGAATGGCATCTGATTTATGTTTCATGCCGGACCAATGTTCCAGGGTCTTGCACTGATTCCCACATATATTATGTCAGTGTCTGGCATAATAACACTGTCTTATAGTAACAATAATAGAATCTATTTATGAGGATATTTTAGAAAATCAGTGAGCTATAAAATCTACTTGATTGAAGCAGATTGTAAACCACAGCTATTGTTTTGTTGGATTAATCAAAGCATCAAAAATTATAGATTAAGGACTTCTCTATTTTCTGTCAAAAGGAGACTAAGAATATGTTCTCATGGGTATGAAGTGAACAATAATTCTCTCTCTTTCTCTGCCATATTCACTTTTCTATTTGTCTCTGAGTAGAAAATTATCCAGTAGACACTAATGGTCTACATGGCTGTTTAGAGAATTTTTTTTTTTTTTTTTTTAGACGGAGTCTCACTTTGTCACCCAGGCTGGAGTGCTGTGGCATGATGTTAGCCCACTGCAACCTCTGCCTCCTGGTTTCAAGCGATTCTCCTGCCTCAGCCTCCCGAGTAGCTGGGATCATAGGCACTTGCCACCATGCCCAGCTAATTTTTGTATTTTTAGTAGAGGCAGAATTTCACCATGTTGGCCAGGCTGGTCTTGAACTCCTGGCCTCAGGTTATCCGCCCATCTCAGCCTCCCAAAGTGCTTGGATTACAGGTGTGAGCCACCGCGCCCAGCCTGAGAGAAAAATTTATGCCAACTAACTAAAAAATGATTGGAGGTAACACCAACATCCAGAGGAGAGTAAAACCAACATGTGAAGGGCATGGATTTTATCTGGGTGGATTTATTGGCTCAACTAATAAATTACAATTACATATTTGGCATTTGCCATGCATTCAGTGTGGGAGCACTTATAAGATAATTTACTGACCATATACTTGCAACTTATGTGGACGGATGAATGTGGTAAGATGTCTTAGTCTGTTTTGTGTTGCTTATAACAGGATGTCAGATGGGTAGATTGTAAACATTTTCTCCCATTCTGTAGGTTGCCTGTTGGTGGTACTAAAAATATAAAAAATTAGCCACGTGTAGTGGCACATTCATCAAGTCACAGCTACTCAGGAGGCTGAGGCAGGAGAATCACCTGAGCTCAGGAAGTCAAGGCTGCAGTTAGCCACTCTGTTGCCACTCTGATGGTAGTTTCTTTTGCTGTGCGGAAGCTCTCTAGTTTAATTAGATCCCATTTGTCAATTTTGGCTTTTGTTGCCATTGCTTTTAGTGTTGCAGTCATGAAATCCTTGCCCATGTCTATGTCCTGAATGGTATTGCCGAGGTTTTCTTCTAGGGTTTTTATAGTTTTAGGTCTAACATTTAAGTCTTTAATCCATCTTGAATTAATACCTGAAACATGGGGTAATTTATAAAGAAAAGGAATTTGTTTCTTACAGTAATAAAGACTGAGAAGTCCAAGGTCTAGGGACTGTATCTGGTGAGGGCTTCTTGTTGGTAAGGACTCTGCAGAGTGCTGAGGTGGCACAGGGCATCACATGGTGAGGGAGCTGAGTGTGCTAGCTCAGGTGCCTCCTCCTCTTCTTATAGAGCCACCAGTCCCACTCCTGTGAAAACCCACCTGTTGACCCATTTATCCATTAATCTATGAATGGATTCATCCATCCCTCATGACCCAGTCACCTCCTAAAGGCCCATCTCTCAATACTGCCACGTTGGGGATTAAGTTTCTTTCTTTTTTTTTTTTTTCTTAAATACACTTTAAAAGTTCTAGAGTACATGTGCACAATGTGCAGGTTTGTTACATATGTATACATGTACCATGTTGGTGTGCTGCACCCATTAACTCATCATTTACATTAGGCATTTCTCCTAATGCTATCTCGCCCCCCTCCCCCCACTTCACGACAGGCCCTGGTGTGTGATGTTGTGATGTTTCCCATCCTGTGTCCAAGTGATCTCATTGTTCAACTCCCACCTATGACTGAGAACATGTGGTGTTTGGTTTTCTGTGCTTGTAACAGTTTGCTCAGAGTGATGGTTTCCAGCTTCATCCATGTCCCTACAAGGACATGAACTCATCCTTTTTTATGGCTGCATAGTATTCCATGGTGTTTATGTGCCACATTTTCTTAATCCAGTCTATCATTGATGGACATTTGGGTTGGTTCCAAGTCTTTGCTATTGTGAATAGTGCCACCATAAACATATGTGTGCATGTATCTTTATAGCAGCATGA
>NW_012112030.1:16087251-16091193 GCF_000951035.1 Colobus angolensis palliatus
TGGGAGTCTAAGTCTCTTTATAGGTCTCTGAAGACTTGCTTTATGAATCTGGGTGCTCCTGTATTGGGTGCATATATATTTAAGATAGTTAGCTCTTCCTGTTGAATTGATCCCTTTACCATTATGTAATGGCATTCTTTGTCTCTTTTGACATTTGTTGGTTTAAAGTCTGTCTTATCAGTGACTAGTATTGCAACCCCTGCTTTTTTTTGTTTGTTTGTTTTCCATTTGCTTGGTAGCTCTTCCTCCATCCCTTTGTTTTGAGCCTATGTGTGCCTCTGCATGTGAGATGGGTCTCCTGAATACAGCACACTGAGAGGTCTTGACTCTTTATCCAATTTGCCAGTCTGTGTCTTTTAATTGGAGCATTTAGCCCATTTACATTTAAGGTTAATATTGTTATGTGTGAACTTGATCCTGTCATTATGATGTTAGCTTGTTATTTTGCTCGTTAGTTGATGCAGTTTCTTTGTAGCATTGATGGTCTTTACAATTTGGCACATTATTGCAGTGGCTGGTACTGGTTGTTCCTTTCCATGTTTAATACTTCCTTCAGGAGCTCTTGTAGGGCAGGCCTGGTGGTGCCAAAATCTCTCAGCATTTGTTTGTAAGCATTTGTCCTTCACTTATGAAGCTTAGTTCGGCTGGATATGAAGTTCTGGGTTGAAAATTCTTTTCTTTAAGAATGTTGAATATTGGTCCCTACTCTCTTCTGGCTTCTAGAGTTTCTGCCAAGAGATCCACTGTTAGTCTGATGGGCTTCCCTTTGTGGGTAACCAGACCTTTCTCTCTGGCTGCCCTTAACATTTTTTCCTTTATTTCAGCTTTGGGGAATCTGACAGTTATGTGCCTTGGAGTTGCTCTTCTTGAGGTGTATCTTTGTGGCGTTCTCTGTATTTCCTGAATTTGCCTTGCTAGGTTGGGGAAGTTCTGAATGATGTCCTGAAGAGTGTTTTCCAACTTAGTTCCATTCTCCCCATCACTTCAAGGTACACCAATCAGATGTAGATTTGGTCTTTTCACATAGTCCCATATTTCTTGGAGGTTTTGTTCATTTCTTTTTACTCTTTTTTCTCTAAACTTCTCTTCTAGCTTCATTCCATTCATCTGATCTTCAACCACTGATACTCTTTCTTCCAGTTGATCAAATCAGCTACTGAAACTTGTGCATACGGTACATAATTCTTGTGCCATGGTTTTCAGCTCCATCAGGTCATTTAAGGTCTTCTTTATACTGTTTATTCTAGTTAGCCATTCATCTAATCTTTTTTCAAGGTTTTTAGCTTCCTTGAGATGGGTTTGAACATCCTCCTTTAGCTCAGAGAAGTTTGTTATTACCGATCGTCTGAAGCCTTCTTCTCTCAACTCATCAAAGTCGTTCTCCATCCAGCTTTGTTCCATTGCTGGTGAGGAGTTGTGTTCCTTTGGAGGAAAAGAGGTGCTCTGATTTTTAGAATTTTCAGCTTTTCTGCTCTGGTTTCTCCCCTTCTTTGTGGTTTTATCTACCTTTGGTCTTTGATGATGGTGACATACAGATGGGGTTTTGGTGTGGATGTCCTTTCTGTTTGTTAGTTTTCCTTCTAACAGTCAGAACCCTCAGCTGCAATTCTGTTGGAGTTTGCTGGAGGTCCACTCCAGATCCTGTTTGCCTGGGTATCACCAGCAGAGGCTGTAGAACAGCAAATATTGCAGAACGGCAAATGTTGCTGCCTGATCTTTCCCCTGGAAGCTTTGTCTCAGAGGGGCACCTGGCTGTATGAGGTGTCAGTCAGCCCCTACTGGGAGGTGTCTCTCAGTTAGGCTACTTGGGGGTCAGAGACCCACTTGAGGAGGCAGTCTTTCCATTTTTAGATCTCAAACTCTATGCTGGGAGAACCACTACTCTCTTCAAAGGTGTCAGACAGGGACGTTTAAGTCTGCAGAAGTTTCTGCTGCCTTTTGTTCAGCTATGCCCTGCTCCCAGAGGTGGAGTCTACAGAGGCAGGCAAGCCTCCTTGAGTTGCCGTGGGCTCCACCCAGTTCCAGTTTCCTGGATGCTTTGTTTACCTACTCAAGTCCCAGAGTGGATGCCCCTCCCCCAGCCTCACTGCTGCCTTGCAGTTCGATCTGAGTGCTGTGCTAGCAGTGAGCGAGGCTCCGTGGGTGTGGGACCCTCCGAGCCAGGCGCGGGATATAATCTCCTGGTGTGCCGTTTGCTAAGACCATTGGAAAAGCGCAGTATTAGGGTGCGAGTGTCCCGATTTTCCAGGTACCATCTGTCACAGCTTCCCTTGGCTAGGAAGGGGAATTCCCTGACCCCTTGTGCTTCCTGGGTGAGGCAATGCCCCACCCTGCTCTGTGGGCTGCACCCACTATCTGACAAGTCCCAGTGAGATGAACCTGGTGCCTCAGTTGGAAATGCAGAAGTCACCCATCTTCTGCGTCACTCACACTGGGAGCTGTAGACTGGAGCTGTTCCTTTGGCCATCTTGGAACCTCCACCTGGGATTAAGTTTCAACATAAATTTCAGAGGAGACAACCATTAAAACCATAGTGTAGGATAATGTGCAAACAATCAATGTAATTCCCATTCTCCATTCACTCTCATTTGTATACTTTAGACCTGTGACCCAAACGCATTTTGGCCAGCCAGAGGTTCTTCAAAGGGAATCTGTCATGAATAGCTTTAAGACAGGAAAAAATTAAGAAAAGAAGTGATTGGGCAGAAGCAGCCACCCACTCCACCACCATATAAGCTAATCTTTTAACCTATGGAGGGAAGGAGGGAGTTAGAAAACCGTAATCTTAGAAAACATAGAAAAAGGGAATATTACAGCATTTCTTATGAAATGTAGGAATGTAAGTCTGAGAGTAGAGAGACTTAATGGTTCTTTTCACTGGAATGCCAGAAAGTGTAGTGTTACAGATGTGTCCTTGCCATAGAAGTGACAATAGGCAATGAAGAGAGCTGTTTAGAAACTGTAAGTGGCAGAGAGGGCTAAAAATAGCCATATATATGTATTTTCATCCCAAGAGAGCAGCTAAATTTTCTCAGTACTTTAGTGAAAGGCATAGAAGTTTGCTCAACAAGAAATCCTACTTCCCAGAAAGGTCTTACACAGGTGACATGGGTTATAGAATTATATTCTGTCAGTCATCTATTGCTGTGTTATATTTCTGCCCTCCAAAACCTAATGGCTTCAAACAACAACCATGTATGTGCCCATGATTCTGAAATTTTGCCCTGGGTAAGCCAGGCTGTTTTCCACAGGCCTCACCTGGGCTTACTCATGTAGTAGCAGTCATCGGTGGCTTGATGGGGGCCAGGCAGGGAGGCTGCATTGAAGGTAGCCTCACTATCATGCCTTGGGTGTTGGTGTTGCCTATTGCCTATATAATCAATGATCTGTGAAACCTCCTATCTTTCAAAAGTTGGATCCAGGCTTCCTTAAATAACAAGGGTAATTTCCAAGCATGTAAAGAAAAAGCTACAAGTCTCATTGAGAATTAGGCTCTAGAACTCATACAACACTTTTTATCACATTCTGTTAGTCAAAACAAGTCAGAAGGTAAGCCTATCTTCAAGGAATAGGGAAATAGATTCCACTACTTAATGGCAGGAGTTGCAATGTTTTTGTGGCCGTATTTAATATATCACAGTCCACTCTCTGGCTACCATTATTTACATTCTTCCCATGCAACACATGCTGATCCCTCCTATAAAAGTCTCATCTCCTGAAGTGTTTAGACTTGTGCAATGCATTACAATGGCTATGTGCCACATGTGGCTACTGAGCACTTGAAATATGGCAGGTCTGAACTGAGTTGTGATGTTATTGGAAATACACACAGGATTTCAAAGACTTAGTAGGAAGATTGTAAAATATCTTTTAAATACTTTTTATATTGATTATGTGTTTAAATCATAATTTGGACATATTGGGTTAAATAAAATACATTTT
>NW_012112030.1:16091495-16115076 GCF_000951035.1 Colobus angolensis palliatus
TAGCATAGATTTAGACCAATGGTTGGTGAACTTTTTCTGTAATGGACCAAATAAATATTTTTGGCTTTGTGGGTCACACAGTTTCTGTTGCACTTACTCAACTCTCATTGTCATACAAAGCAGCCATAGATAATATATAAACAAATGAGCATGGCTGTGTTCCAATAAAACTTTACTTACAAAAGTGGGTGGCAGACTGGATTTGGCCTGTAAGGCAGTGTTTTGTTTCACTTGTCTGAGATCATTAATATTTAATGTAATTATTAATATGGTTGGATTTCAGTGTACCATTTTGGGGAGGGGGAACATGCTTGTTTATTCTGTTTTTTGTTTCTTTTCTCCTTTTCCTGCCTTCTATTGGATTGACAGTTTTTGTTTTAATATTCCATTTTAATGTATCTTTTGTCTTTTTGGTTGCATCTCTGTATTTTTGAAGTGGAATTATGAGGATTATAATATACATTCTTAAACTTTTATAAATATATAGGACTAAATACACATCTTAGATCTTTTTAATGTTAATCCATAGATCCTTTAGGCTAGTTATTTTGTTTAAAAACCATTTTTTCTCTCAGTTTTTCATATGGATACTTTTTATTGACCTATCTCCAAATTCGCAGAATCTTTTGTCACTTCATTCTACTCTCAAGACCATTAACTGATATTTTTATTTCAGGCACTGTATATTTTCAGTCCTTAAGTTTTCACTTCTCTTTTTTATAGTGTCTATATCCCTATTGTGATTTTCTATTTTTTATTTATTTTTCATTTTCCTTTTTTGTATGGATGTAGTTATTATAGCTGCCTTTCTGTTACAAATGGGTCTTTGGGGCTGGGTGCGGGGGCTCATGCCTGTAATCCCAGCACTTTGGGAGGCCGAGGTGGGCTAATCACAAGGTCAGGAGTTCGAGACCAGTCTGGCCAACATAGTGAAACCCTGTCTCTACTAAAAATACAAAAAAATTAGCCAGGTGTGGTGGCGGGCACCTGTAGTCCTAGCTACTCAGGAGGCTGAGGTAGGAGAATTGCATGAACCCAGGAGGCACAGGTTGCAGTGAACCGAGATTGCACCACTGCACTCCCGCCCAGGTGACAGTGTGAGACTCTGTCTCAAAAAAAAAAAAAAAAAAAAAGAATGCATCTTTGTCAAGTAATTTGGATTTTATGCAGCACATTGTAAATGCTATGTGTGTAGACTCTGACTCCTGTGAGAGTTCATTGGAGGATGTTGTTTTTGCTTTAACAGGTAATCAATCTAATTAGTTGCACATTATGAGCTTTGACTCACTTTCTGTGGGTGGTGCCTTGCATTTCTGATCAGTTTTCTAAGGCTTTGCTATCCTGATTTCTGTCTGTCCTGTGCATGTGTGGTTCAGAACCTAGGACAAGACTCTTGTGAGTTCATACACAGAATTAGGAGAAACATTTTATGGTTCTGTCTCTTTTACTCTCCTGCCTGCTAGAGCATTTTCTTATGACTAATCTGGAAAAAGAGAAGGTGGGGTTTTGAGTTTTAGATGTCTGCATTGTACTATTCCCCAACAGGGGTCCACTAACGGAGTGAAAATGGAAGAAAAAAAAGTCAAACTTACTCTTGTGTATGGATTACTTCTTCATGTTTTGTTTGGTTTTATTTTTCTTTTGAGACAGCGTCTCTCTCTGTCGCCCAGGCTGGAACGCAATGGTGCAATCTCAGCTCACCGCAACCTCTGCCTCCAAGGTTCATGCGATTCTCCTGCCCCAGCCTCCTGAGTAGCTGGGATTACAGGCACACGCCACCAAGCCCGGCTAATTTTTGTATTTTTAGTAGAGGCGAGGTTTCACCATGTTGGTCAGGCTGGTCTCAAACTCCTGACCTCGTGATCTGCCCACCTTGGCCACTTCTTCAAGTTTTAACTCCCTTCTCCTTTATGTTTCAGAGAGCCTCAGATAATTCCCCCTGCCCACGCAGAATTTCAGTTATAATCAGTAGAAAATGGGCTTTAGGAAACTTACACTGCCTCTTGAAGCCAACATCAACTTTGATTATTGTTTGACTTTTTCATTCTTCATCAAGCTTCATGTATTTTCATTTATATATGTCTTTAGCTAAAAAGAATTGTTCATATCTACTCTGAAAAATTTGTTATTTCACTGTAGCGTTGTTTACATTTAATGTAACTATTTATTTATACATTTAGATTTAAACCTACCACCTTATTTTCTACTTTCTATTCATCTCCACTGTTATTATTTCATTTCCCTTCTAGCTCAGAAGTTGCTTATTCACTTTCTACTTATTTGGAATTACACTTGAAATTATAAGTGTTATATTAAGCTATCAATTCACTACTTTTTTTCTTTTTCTTTTTTTTTGAGACAGAGTATTGTTCTGTCACCCAGGCTAGAGTGCAGTGGCATGATCTCAGCTCACTGCAAGCTCCGCCTCCCAGGTTCACACCATTCTCCTGCCTCAGCCTCCCAAGTAGCTGGGACTGCAGGTGCTCACCACCATGCCCGGCTAATTTTTTGTGTTTTTAGTAGAGATGGGGTTTCACCATGTTAGCCAGGATGGTCTCGATCTCCTGACCTCATCATCTGCCCGCGTGGGCCACCCAAAGTGCTGAGATTACAGGTGTGAGCCACCACACCTGGCCAGTCCTTTGATATTCTTGAGAAAAATTTTGTCTATTTGTCTATGATTATCATGCCTCCTCAGTTTTACATGTAGCATAATTTTACTATCCTTTTTCATCATCTTCAGGTTAAGAATTCCATTTATAACTTGAAAATTTATGATAAAATTTAGTGTTAGGGAAATATCATAGTGACATTAGTATCCAAGTTCACAAAATTACTTTAATTAGAGAGCTTCACAAACATCTTTATTATGCACATCTGTTTGTAAGATTTCTTTCTAAGAATTGTTTAAAGTATTGAACAATGTAGAATTTATGCAAAAAACTGAGACACTGGGATGTAAAATTTCACATATCACAGGTTCTTTAGGAAGGCAATGATAGGTATTTCTAGTAAACTATCACGTATTAAAATAAGTTTCTAAATTCAGAATTTTAGGCATTCTTATTAGCTTTTCGTGAATGTTTTAGATCAATGCGTTGGTGCAGTTTTAGATAGTTGAATGCTCTTTCCGTTTTTGTGTTAAATCTATTTCTTTCATTCTAAAGGAGCTTAACTATAAGATTTTATCCCATTTAAAAAAAAAACTTTAATTTAAATTCTATCATAGTAGCAACAGATCAAGTAAATTGAGTTTTGAGAAGAGTTTTCACTATCTACTTCTAATGGGCAAAATACTGCAATTCTACCTGGACAAAGCAAAAAATCAGAAAGCTACTTACCATAATAACAAGCGAGGATTAAGATAGGAGCTTGGACTTGCCACTGCTTTTGAATAACACATACGGTGCGTTCCAAAGGCACTGTCTCTTTTAGTAGTTCTTTAGCACAAGATTGTCTTGCATAGAAATATATTGTAAATGTTACATGATTCCCAATATAGCATCAAGCTACAGTCCTGGGAAAGCTTCTATTTATATCTCTTAGAAACAGCTTTTATCAGGAAATGGTTTGCCCTCCTCACTTGCCTTCTTATAAGCTTCACGAAAATACATTTTCTTCTGTGACACAGAGAAGGCCTAGAACTTGCTTGTTAAATAAAATGTATGATAGCATGATTAGATACATATACTGTAATCAGGAAATTAAAAAAAAAAAAAAAGGTGGAATGACTGCCAGCTGCTACAGAACCCTAAACTGAGAGATCCGAACTGAGACACCACATTCATTTAAAACAAACCTTACTCTGTAGTGGACTCATGAGAGCATTCAGTCCCATGTTTCTCTTGCTTGGTCTTGGTGAACTCCTTTAAATTTTTTTCTGACTGTTCATTCCCTCAAACAAAGCTAAAGTCGACTACTGAGTTTTGAAGATAACTTTGTACCAAAAAAGTCATGTCTTAATTCAATCAGGCAAGAAGAAAAAAAAAATCACTTTTATGACATTTGGTTGGCCCTGTTGGATTTTAAATAGAATAAAAACTGTTAGTCAAATTCTGCTGGTTCCTGATAATTATAATTTTACAAAAAATGTAAGCACAATATATTTAAAATAAAAACTTGCACCAGTGTTTGTTTCTGACCCATTTTCCCTTTACTGATCTGGATTTCTCTTTCTTTTAGAATGAATGGTTTAGGATCACACATCTTCATGATTTGGGAATGATTTGCATGTTTGTTTTATGAAAAATGTTAGTAAAGAAGCATTTAAAATATATCAAAAGGAAGAGTTGAAAACAGAATGGAAATATCCTTTTAGAATTTAACATTTTATCAGCATGATTAAAAACTAAGCAAGGGGAAAGATACAAGGGAATAAAGAGTTAAACTCTGACCCCAGTTTGGATCAATTGTGCATGTACTGGAGATTTTCAGAGAAGAATATTTGTCTTATGTATAAAAAAACCGTTGGGAAGAGGAGGTTAGCAGGAGAAGCCACTTGGGGAGGAGGGTTACGTGATACATGCACCAGTGAAATTTTAGCATGTAGAAAGTAGATAACCATTCTTAATCACGTAAAATAAATGATTGGTACTCAGGCCAAGATAAACTCTTTTAGCTTTAGAGAGAGGAGATCAGCATGGCACTTTTGTTTTTCTTCGTCTTTCTGTTTTAGTGGTCTCATTGGAATTATAAACCAGAATATTCAACATATATCAAGAGCTTTCCATGTCCCAGCCAAGCTTTAATGTATTAGTTCTTTAACTCTTCATGACAAACCTATGAGGCCAAAACTATTTTGGAGGGATGAAACTGAAGCATATAAGAGGTGAGGGTCTCTTCCCAAGATGACATGGCTACAAGTGGTATCCTAGCTCTAGAGTCTGTTTCTTCACCACTAATGTCAGACTTCAGGCAGTGTACCCTACTTAGCCTCAGTGACTGCAAGATCATGTGGGTCATTCTTGCCACATCTTTCAGAATTGCCTAGAATTTTTAGGACTTAAGATTTAGAGAACCCTTTATCCTTAGTGAACAAAACCTTACTTGCCTTTGTGTTTTTTGACATAAAAACATAATTGAATACTTGGTTCATATTCTATTCTAAGGAATTTCATGGTCTTCTATAACATGTCTTACCTGACAGGAATAGTATTCCTCTCATGAGAATCCTATTTCCATACCTTCCTTTATTCTAAGAAAAGGACAAGAAGGTAGGCCAACCTACAGCTAAACTTAATAGATAAATATCTTCTGCCCTTGGGTGTAGAGTGCATTTCTGATATCACTGTTCTCTCATTGAAGAGATACTCATAGGAGACACTAGTGGTGATCTTAATTATGCTCAGAAATCTACAATACCACACAAATACACACACACGGAGGGAAGCACTAAGGTAGTAAGAAAAGAAAAACTCAGCTAATCTTTAGAAGATAATTGAAAGCAAAGGAGAGTCAATGCACTCAAACTCTATTGACTTTCTTAAAAAGCTGTTGGACAAAAATGGGGAATGACTGTCATGAGAGAGAGTGGTATGAATTGTATCAAGTAGATTTGGTGGCAGAAGCTCAACTGTCGTGGAGATGAGTCAAAAAAGAGGTAAAAATAAAGTTGTTAGTGTGCTTAAGAAAAAACTGATTGTGAGGCAAAACTGTTAGCTTTTGGTATAATATTTGTTGCCAAGATTATAGTTAGATACTTTCAACAGCCCAATTCTATTAACAAGTCAAGTATTGCATCAGGAAAACAGGCCAAGTTATGATAAAGGCACTGTGGGCTTACCTTCTCCACAGATAATAAAATGAGAATACAACAGGGAGACTTTAGAACCAATCATAGTTTTTTTTACAGAATATATGTTACCATTAGAAGAAAAGGACTATAGCGAATCCTATGAAGGGGTCAGGGAAAAATCCTGTATCACAGGTATCCGTGTCTTTACTCACATTTCTCTCTTTACCTGGAGTGTCCGCCCTCCTTTGTCTACCTGCAAAACGACACTAATTTTTCAAGACTATCTTCTTGTGACACTTCCTTTATGAAGCCTTCTTATTATCCTCTTGGACATTCTCTTACTTGTACCACATGATTGCTTGAAAATACTTCTGTTGAAATGTTACTGCTTGCTGATTCCTTACTAAAGATCAGGCAGAATGCAAAATACTTTTCCCAGACATACAATCCTACAATAACCCAACAGTTTACTACAGATTACAAATGGAGAACCTGAGAATCTCACAGACGTGATGTAATTTCTCCAAAGTCTGGCAGTTAGAAATTTAAGGCCAGGCATCGAATCTACATATATTTCATTCCAACATTTATGTGGTTTAAAACCACCTCAATTGTTTCATAGACAGATTTTTTTAAATGAACATAGAAATTGACCATATTTAAACATGGAAATAATTCTGGTCTTAGTGCTTGAAACTTACATTTGTTTTATCTGAGTTCCTTCCTCAGAAAAGGACTACTAGACGGCTCAAAAGGTATCAAAAAACTGAAACTCACCAGGTCCTCACATCCCGACCATGAGAGGCCAAGCCCCTCACTCATGATGATTGCTTCCTGCCTAGTTCCTGTTTTCCCACAAAGAGGTACATTTCTTCTCTACTACATAAACCCCCAAGTTTATTTGGTCAGGGGATGGAGACTGATTTTCCATCTCCTCAGCTGCAGCACCCAATTAAAGCCTTCTTCCCCGGCAATACTCATTGCCTCAGTGATTAGCTTTCTGTGTAGTGAGCAGCAGGACCTAGGCCAAACCCCTGGTGTTTCAGTAACAGTTTTCTAATGCCAAATTGTTCTATTTCTTTCCTGTATCTTATACTGTGAGAAATTGAGAACCAAAATGTCACCTATACATTCCTGTAATGTCTAGAAATTAAAAAATGGGTGTTCAAAAAGTATTTTTTGCATGAATGAGTGTTTAGAGCAGTACCGCTATTCCAGGTAGGTACTGCAGGAGCTGGAATTCCATATAACTGAAATGGGGCAATGTATGGTCAGATCAACTGTTTTAATAATATATTGAGGAAACATGACAAAATCAGATTTAGTTATAGAATCTCAAGAAAGAAGAAAACAGTATAATGGCACACAATGTAGCACATCTTTTTAAGGACAGGGCTATCTGAAATTTTAAAAGTTTACCATAAACGGTCTAAAGAATCTGAAAATACTGGATGAAGTCTCTAAGAAAAAACACCAACTGATATAGTTTGGATCTGTCTTCACCCAAATTCCATGTTGAACTGTAATTCCCAATACTGAAGGTGGGGCCTGGTGGGAGGTGATTGGATCTTGGGGGTGGTTTCCAATGGTTTAGCACCATCCATCTCATGGTAGAGCTTTCATGCGATCTGATTGTTCAAAAGTGTGTGGCACCTCCCCACCTCTTTTCTCCTTCTGCTCTGGCCACATAATACATGCCTGCTTCCCCTTCACCTTCTGCCATGACTGAAAGTTTCCTGCCGGGCGTGGTGGCTCACGCCTGTAATCCCAGCACTTTGGGAGGCTGAGGCAGGGGAATCACGAGGTCAGGAGATCGAGACCATCCTGGCATGTGGTGAAACCCTGTCTCTACTAAAAATACAAAAAATTAGCCAGGTATGATGGTGGGCACCTGTAGTCTCAGCTACACAGGAGGCTGAGCCAGGAGGATGGTGTGAACCTGGGAGGCGGAGCTTGCAGTGAGCCGAGATCACGCCACTGCACTCCAGCCTGGGCAACAGAGAGAGACTCCATCTCAAAAAAAAAAAAAAAAAAAGAAGAAGAAACAAAGAGTTTCCTAAGGCCTCCTTAAGTGTCATGCTTCCTGTATAGCCTGCAGAACCGTGAGTCAATTAAGCCTCTTTTCTTTTTAAATTACCTAGTTTCAGGTATTTCTTTATAGCAGTGCGAGAACAGACAATACATCAACTATAGTAATAGAATGGCGAAAATGCATTATGCTGAAAAACGTTCAAATTAAATCACATCTTTATATAGATTATCATATAAACACTACTTTTAAATATCAATTTACTATGTCAACATTTAAATGCCTACTCTATGACAGTTGCAACTAAGATTAAGTCTCCTACATGACAGTCTGTATTAGGGTTCTCTAGAGGGACAGAACTAATAGGATAGGTATTTATACACGGAAATTTATTAAGGAGTATTGACTCTCATGATCACAAGATGAGGTCCACAATAGGCTGTCTGCAAGCTGAGAAGCAAGGAAGCCAGTCTGAGTCCTAAAACCTCAAAAGCAAGGAAGCCAACAGTGCAGCCTTCAGTTTGTGGTTGAAGGTCCGAGAGTCCCAAAGCTGAAGAACTCGGATTCCGATGTTCGAGGGCAGGAAACACCCAGCACAGGAGGAAGATGTAGCCCAGAAGACTAAACCAGTCCAGTCTTTCCCCATTCCTCTGCCTGCTTTTATCATAGCTGCACTAGATCTGCCTACCCAGATTGAGGGTGACTCTGTGTCTCCCAGTTTACTGACTCAAATGTTAATCTCCTTTGGTGACACACTCACAGAGACACCCAGAAACAATATTTTGCTGTTGTAATGTGATCAGGTTGACACTCAATATTAACCATTACAAATGCAAACATAATTCTGCTTACTAAATGACAATACCTACAATATAAATGATTACATATATGGTTCTATCTACTAGATGACCATTACAAAGTTAAGTGATATATTTCTTGCCACTAAAGAAATTAAAGTTTTGTAATAGATGTCAAATATACAAATTAACAGAGGGTGTAGGCTAGAGTTGTGTCATGCACCATTCTGAATCTGTATAGAAGAGAAGAATGAGATTATCCTGATTTAAACCAATTATTTGGAGTGACGTTAATGTTGGTCAGTCATTCACATTGTCTCAATGTCTCCATAGGAGAAACTTACAGAGGGCATCACCAAGGAGACACCATTTGACCTGAAGAAATTGGCGAAAGCAAAATATATTAGGATAATTTAAGTAGCTGAACAAAGTTGTAGAAACAAGAAAACCCTTGGCATGTTCATGGAAGACTCAGTGGTTAACTATAACTGGAGAATAAGGTACAGGTGTGGAATGCCAGGAAGGACTAAAAGGGCTTGGATCACAGAAAACAATATATCACATGCTAAATGAAATTGACATTTATCTTGTAAGGTGTCACTCAAGAATTGTGTGTGTGTGTATGTACATGAAGTTACTTTTTCCTTTTAGAAAGTTTGTATATGTTAAGGAGGATTTATGATGGGAGGATTGGTAAGGATTAGTTGATTTGAGCCTATGTTGCCTCATTTCAGTTATGTGGAATTCTAGCTCCTGAAGTACCTACCTGGAATAGCGGAATTGCTCTAAACATTCATCCATTAAAAAAAATAGTCTTTGTGGCTGGGCGCGGTGGCTCACGCCCGTAATCCTAGCACTTTGGGAGGCTGAGACGGGCGGATCACGACGTCAGGAGATCGAGACCATCCTGGCTAACACGGTGAAACCCCATCTCTACTAAAAATAGGTGGCAGGGGCCTGTAGTCCCAGCTACTTGGGAGGCTGAGGTAGGAGAATGGCGTGAACCTGGGAGGCGGAGCTTGCAGTGAGCCGAGATCCCGCCACTACACTCCAGCCTGGTCGACAGAGCGAGTTCTGTCTAAGAAAAAAAATGGTTTTCATACACCTGTTATTTAATTTCCAGACATTATAGGAATGTATAGAAGATTAATGATGGAGAGGAAGAAGAGAACTTCAACTGGGGAAAAGCATAAAGACTTTATCTAACATGGTGGAAAAAGAAACGGAAATAAAGGGTCAGGCACCAGGAATGTCAAAAAAGGAAACTCAGCTCTTCTGAGGGCCTAATTATAAATGTCCTCTGAGAGAGAGAGAGAGCAGTCTCAGATGGTGTCTTAGTCAGTTCAGGCTGCTTTAACAGTGTCCCATGCACTAGGTAGCTTATAAACAACAAAATTCATTTGTTACAGTTCTGGAGATTGAAGTCTAAGGTCAGAGTGCCAGCGTGGTTGGCTTCTGGCGAGGGTTGCAGACTGCCCTATTCTCATTGTATCCTCACGTGGTGGAAAGAGTGAGAGAGCATTCTGGGGTCCCTTATATGTGGACACCTATCCCACCCATGAAAGTCCACCCTCATGACCTCATTACCTTCCAAACAGCACTGTATGAAGGATTAAATTCCAACATAGGAGTTTTGAGAGTCACAAACATCCATTCCATTAGAGATGGCTTTTGGTTTTCTGACTTCAGTGACTTAGTAGATTAGGTTGCTGGTCACTTATGTAGAGATATAGGAGAAGCAGGATATGGGGGAGGTGGGGACAATGTGTTGATGGATTTCTGCCTCGTGTGGAACGTGCAAGCTTTTGAGTTATACAGAATCTTAATCCATTTCTAGGTTGTCGTTGGCTGTGTGACCTTGGGAAAGTTGTTGAAGACGTTGAGTCAAATTGAGAGAGACATCATTTCAGCATTTTAAGGAATAGACATAGTTATCAAGTTACCTAATGAAATACTGAATAATTAGAGAAGAATTGAGGTTAATAAGATTCTTTTATCGAGCCTTTAACATTAGTTAGTATATATCCACAGTCTAATTTCATAAGCATTCTCTGTAGACTAATATTTAGAGAAATTCAATTCCAGAGTGTCAATCTTAGAAAACCTTAATTAATTAGCTATTTGGAACATTATAAAATCACTACTGTCTACATTAATATTAGTAGATTGGCATAATATAAACATGTCTATATAAATCTACATAATCTGCAGAAGAGTACCAAACTGATGAATTATGGTTTAAAATTTTTTTTTGTTATAATGCAAAATACAACCATAAATACGATCATTGCCCTCAACTGAAAATAAGGTAGATGAACAAAAAACAGATATATGCTCAGAACAATGAAAATAAACCACAAAATTCCATTCCTAAAAAACTTTCCCCTTTTCTAGGAAACTATAGTAGAAAAGATAAAAGGAAATAAGACCATCTCTTTAAAAATATTAGGAAAAGTCATTGCAAAGTCAATATTTAATATAGCAAAAATTGGCCAGGCACAGTGGCTCAACCCTGTAATCCCAGCACTTTGGGAGGCTGAGGCAGGCGGATCACCTGAGGTCAGGAGTTCTAGACTAGCCTGGCCAACATGATGAAACCCCATTTCTACTAAAAATATAAAAATTATCTGGGCGTGGTGGTGCATGCCTGTAATCCCAGCTACTGGTGAGGCTGAGGCAGCAGAATCTCTTGAACCTGGGAGGCAGAGGTTGCAATGAGCAGAGATCATGTTACTGCACTCCAGCCTGGGTGACTGAGCGAGATTCCATCTCAAAAATAAATAAATAAAATAAAATAAAGTAAAATAAAATAAAATAGCAAAAATAAAGGAATTTGTCCTGAAAGCCTATCTGAACCAGTCAGGAGCAGGTATTGAAGTTCTCATTAAGTACGTGGTAGCCAGATAAAGAGCTCTTTACAGGAGAGTAGATTCATTTTAATTGGAACAGGTCCCTGAGGAAAAAAGAAGTACATCACTGCAGTTACTATCTAGACCAACAGTGGCTTTGAGTCTAGACTACTCAGTGAAGCAATCATTTTCTTATTTCATTAATTCCTCTTAAAAAGAAACTTAGTCTGGATTCTCTGGAAACAAAAACTATAAAACTTGTGTATTTAACGGGAAGCGAATGTGTATGTTATGAATTCATTTGTCTGCAAGTCTGGAAAGTATTACTGAATGTGGTGAACATTTATCAATTTCAGCAACAACAAAAAAGCACACAAGATCGGCAGTGAATGAGACAAAAATCTTTTAGGGAAGAGATTAGACTTCATCACCTATTTATGATCATTAACTTGCTACAAATTGAGTTAAGTCTAGCATATAGTAGATCTTCACATATTCATTGAATGAATGCAAGATTTTGAAAAATAAGTCAAGGGCAGTGTTAATTAAGCTATATGTGTGGCATTTGATTATTATTTATTCACAGGAATCTGTTCCTTGGCTGTCATCCCATTTATTCAGTCATGACTTTTATCAGGCCATTAGTCATGGATTGATCTCATATTTCAGAACTTATAGCATATCTAATATGACACATTAGAAAGACACCTTCCATTTATAATCATGTGTTTATGTCAGAAATTTATGACTGCCTTATCGAATAATAAAAAAGTTTATAATTTTCCTTTTGTTTCAATATGTAAATCCTTTTCCCTTGCTCCAAATAGTATAGATTATAAATCTGGTAAGACATGTGTATACATAAGTGGGGGATGTGCTTGTTTTCTAGGTTGAATTAGTTAATGTAACCACCTATATTTAGAGATTTTGGGGAGCTCCTAAAGAAGGAACATTCTAAGCAATCATTTTCTTGTAAATAATTTTCCAGGAGGCAAAACAAGGTTTTGGCCTGCCCTGTACATAATTGATAAATTATGTTTTGACTAGAATTTTTTTTTTATTCATCAACTGGTTCTACTTCTGGAGTTATGACTTTTAAATATTATCCATGCACTGAATGTTCTCAATATTCAAAATAAAATGTAATGAGATACAACGTGTAAGTTTCTGGTTTGTAAGCTGTAGAGCAGTTATTCTCATTATTTCTGGCCGAACAGTCTTATTGCTCATGCCTTGTGCATTCTCATTTCACTCATTCTTTTGGATTTATATTCCTTTTAGTCTGTGTTCTTTTCTCCTGTCAAAGAAGCCAGGCAAAATAAAAACAAGCAGTGACTAATTTCATTTTAATATAATTCTTACAGCAAAAAGCATGAGAAACATTTAAATGAGGAGGGAAAAATTCAACCTTGATTTGGCAAAATAGGAAAGTGAATTTGAAAGTACATGGGACTATGAAATCAGTAGTCATATTTTATTGTTCTCAGGTTCTCAAATCGTTTTATTTCTTAGAACTAGGACTTAAAGAAAAACTTATCAAAGCAAGTGGTAAGTTGTCTTGTTCTCTAGCCTGTTGACCTCAAGAAAATTGTGAATACAAAATTCAGATTGCAGAGAGTGTCCCAAATATTTGGATTCTATAAATATTAAGATGCCTTCCAACCCCAAATTCTGTGATTTTACAGTGGAACCACTTGAATTTGATTTGAGGAAATGAGATATCTTTATGCCTTGTACATGATGTATTAAGTTGATGGTAAGTAGTTGTTGTTTGACAAGGGGACATGTTGACCATGACTATGTCTGGAGCTATATTTGAAAAACCAAGTTTGTGCTGGGATTCCAAGTATATCTGTTTTAGAATCAAATTAACAGTAGTGTGACTGTAGTTATATTAATTTACAGTGATTGTAGATTTATACCACAGATTCTCCTCCTAAAACATAGCCTGAGGAGGAAAAACACTTAGCTAAAATTAATAGCTTCGGAAATTGTCTGTGGTTGTTGGCACTTAAGGGGTAAAAGAGGCAAGGTAGAAAAGAAGTCTCCTCTCATTCCCCCACCTCCATCACTTCTCACATCCAAACAATGACAAAGTCATGTTAATGCTTCCTAAACATTCCATAAATCTGGCTTTCCTTTTTATTCCTCATCTCTACAATTACTGTTACGGTTCAGTCTCTTATCCACCTCTCCCCTGGACACTGCATGTCTATGTAAGTTCTCATTTCTCTTTCTTTGCTTATGTTACTTTCTTTGCCTAGAATATTCCCTTCTTTTTAATTACCTCATCCTGTGTCTGATTAATTCCTTTAATCTTTTAAGTCTCAATTCAGGACATTCCTCTGAGACTTAGTGTCAGCTCTTTTGCAAAAGACTCTCTATGTCCCTTAGGAAGTTTGGGGGCCCCTTTTCTGTTCAATATCATGGGTAGAGCATGTTCACTTCACTCACTACACTGCATTCCACCCTTCTGGGGAAGAGGAGATCTATCTTAGTTATCTCTGTGTTCTCTGAACATAACAAAGTACTTGCTCCGTCATAGTTGCTCCATAAAATATTTCTTGAGGGCTTGAAGCTTGCACTGAATTTCCATTCTATAGTATCACTAGAGTCAGCTTTTCTTCCACAAATATTTCTTATCTAAGTTGCATTATCATTCATCTCTACACTGTTTTCTAGCCATATCATCTCTCTACTTTCACTACCTTTTTATAATTTTCAAGAAGCATTCAGGGTGAATTTATAACTGGTTTACCCCTTATAATACCCGTGGATCTGGCCTTTGCCTATTTCCCTTTCCAGCCTCCAAATTCTTCACTCTTCCACATGCATCTCTGACACAGATAAATAGAACTACTTGTGCTTTCTCATAAGAAACATATGTTTCAAGCTTTTATGACTGCACACACAATTTCTCTTTTGCCTAAAACACCTTCATTCCAATGCCTCCTTCCTTCATCTAAATCCTATCCCTTTCTTGAATTATCAACTCTCTTGGGAAAGACTTCCCAGAGCCACTTCCACTCACATCACCTCCCCAAATCTTAGCTACTGCTCTCTTGTGTATTCTTATTGCACCCTGTGCTTTTTCTATGAAATGCCTGTTACACTTCACCAAGCTTGTCAATTTCTGTTTCTATTTCCTCTATGCCAGTGTAAGCTCCTCAAGGGAAGAGACTGTGTCTGCTTCAATCTGTGTTTTTGGCACTCAGTACAGTATTTAGCATATACTATAAGCTCAGTTGCAAAGGACAGAATAGGAACGGAGAAAAAGAGAAGGAGAAGAAGAGAGAGGAAATGGCAGTAGGCACGTACTAATTTCCAGATATTGGAAATCATTCCAAATAAGTGAATTTTTTAAAAATAAACAAGAATCTTATTAGCTGTGACTGATTACTGTTCTCTGTTTCTGCAATACTTTATAAAATAAAAATTAGTTTTATAATCAAAACATATTTGATCCTCACAAATGAGTAAAAAAAATTTGATATTTCTATCATTAAAGCTCCTAGAAGTTCATGAAGCTAAGAAGTAAGAAAACCAGAATGTGAATCCATGTGATTTACACAAATTGGGATTATCTGATAGCATAAATAGGACTGGCTATGTAATTTGTGGGGACCAGTGAAAAATGAAAACGTGAGTTGATTTGTTCAAAATTATTAAGAATTTTAAGACAGCAACAGCAAAGTATTAACAAGTTTAGAAACCTCCTAAGCGCAGGGCTCTGTGCAATGGCAGAGTTCATACACTAGTGCAGCTGACTTTGACATGCCTTTCCATAGTTCTAAGGTGCTCTTCTGTTGAGTGCTAAGAATGTCGCTGGCAGCACATTTGCCAAAAGCAAATATTTTCTTGTTGGATTAGGCAATATCTGCCTTGTTGGACTAAAGAGCGAACATATTAACAGTTAAGGACCAAGCACAATGTGGGATAAATGTTTTGATTATCTCATGAATCAAATAACCCTGCACATTCACTATCCCTTCTGTCTAAGCCACCTTTCTTTCAAAATCTTATTCACCCAGGTGAGTCCTATACCTGTCTTAAAGCATCAACTACTCTGGGAAAGACTTCTTCAAGCCCATTCTTCTGCCTGGTCTAAATCATTGCCCTCCTATATTTCTCACCCCCTTCTGCTCTAGTGGGTCACTCATGTTGATTTTACTCTCTTTATGTAAGAGTAAATTGAGGCTAGGAGAGAACATAGCTAGGAAATACTTACTGTTGGATAATTTAGGCTTCCAGCTCCTTTCACCACTAACTCAGCCTTCTTTTATGCTACTTTAACCTGCTGGAGGTCACTTGTCCACTCAGTGTTCGGCATTAGGCATCCTTGCCATCTTACCTTTTATGCCCCTAGAAGAGACACACTGAAGGCTGATGGAATGATCGCTATTTTCTAGGTAGAAAGTGACACACCATCATATGTATCTGACCTGGGCTTTGTGATCTGGTGAAGGTATATGACCCAGTGCATCCGAGTGTAAGTAGGCATCATTATCTCTCCAGAGTTGGGAGCGAAAAGATGAGCTTAGAACACTTATCTATCTCATTTAAGAATAATACTTACCAAGCTTTCACATGAATCTGAAAAGGAAGGCCAATGTTCCATACTTTCTGGGAAGCTAGAAGACAATATTCGCATTACTTACAAGCCTTGATTTGCTAAAACGTTAGTGCTCTTTTATTCTTTACTTTTTTAAAATGACAAATAATAATTGTACATATTCGTGGGGTTCATAAGGATGCTCTGATACATTAATGTCATATCGTAACTGTTTCAATGGCAAAATAGACATTTTACTATGATATAATTTTTAAAATTCTTGACTACAATTTAAATGTAAAAAGTATATATTAAGATGTAATGTTTGGGTCTCTACCTTTAAAAATGAGGATTGATATAGAGAGGATCCGGGTAGAGATTAGTACTCTGCATGTAACAGAAGAGATGTGAAAGGCAAAACAGCTTCTTGAAATGTGTTAACTGTGGAGCTATCATCATGTGAACATCTTTCATAGTTTAATTGGCTTAATTAATTGAAAATGAGGTAATTGATTTTTAGAAGGTGTTTAAAAAGTGTGGTTAAGGATGGAAATTTTATAAAATGAATTCATAAATCTTTGATAATCCTTAAACAGAATAAGGAAGTGTTGGTTTCAGTGAACTTCCTATAAATCCTGTAAGCCCACATGAGGTTAAAACAATGAGACCACTATTTGTAACCAGATGTTAATTCTCCATAAACGGTAGTGTGGTTCATAGTAACACAGAATCTAATGTGGAATTAATTAATTTAAAAAATCAAAAAAAGTCAATTATCTGAGTATACTGGGAGGAAACCTCAAAGAAATGCAGGAGATTCTACATATGTATCTCAGGGAATCTCACTAGTTGTTAAGTAGCCTGTCTCTAGAGGTTTTTCAGCACTTATCTCCATTGTGACTAGGGGATGAATATTTACGTCTTAACTATCAAGATATGTGTGCAGCTGAGACTGACACATCTAATAAAGGACTGATTCGCTGCATCTGCCAAGATCTCTTGGCAAGGACTTTGGATCCAAATACTAAGATTTCCTAACATTTCCTGAATGGGTACTCTTTCAGAAGCATAGCAATATTATTGCCTATCCTTCCAATTCAACCACTTAGCTTCTCCTTCAGTATTACTATAATGGGGGTCATACTTTGAAAAATTTAACTATGCATTCTTCTTTAGGTTTCCAAGCAAATAACATTTATTATAGTTGTCCCAAGAATTTATGAAACCTGGAAAAGATTAAAGTATGTTATTGCAAATGGAATGATGTAATAGCTTCTGACATGGAAAAAAAGATTTTTTAAATTTCTTGTTGCCTTTCAGTGTACCAAGAACACTGGTGGATGAAGACAAAGGAAAGACGTTACTAATCCAGCCAAAAATGTGTGTCCTTATTTTTCCTTCCTTTGGGCTGCTGCTCGAAGACCTAAAAAAGAGTAAATAAATGAGAGTAAATGAGGCCAGAATTGGATTTTTATACCCACTTCTTACTTGAAGCTCTGAGCTTTGCAAGCTACTCCTTACATGACCTTATGAGATAAATGTTATTCTTATTTTTACAACTGAAGCAAGTGGAGATGAGTAATTTATTCAGGATTACACAGATGGCACAGAACCTGGATTTGAACCCAGGGCAGTTTGATTAACCACTCTTGATCACAATACCATATTGCTTCTCTGTACTGCAGTGGGGAACATAGAGTTGCTAAAATTTTTAAAACTTAAAATTATAAAAAAAAGAAAGTCCATAAATTTTCACATTTTTGTATTTATGGAATAAGTGAATTTCTGATCATATTTTTTTAGCTGGTATGATACCAGGGTATGGCATTTGCTATTCTGGTTTAGTAATGTATTAAAATCTAATAAAATTGTGTGTAGTAGAATCAACAATTTTTAAATGTAACTTGGACTTCTGTGTATCATGCTAAAAACAATTTGAAGCATACTTTTGCTCAGCTGCATCTAAGCAAAAAGTATTTTTTTTCTTATGTAACTCTCTTGAATAGTTTTGTAATTGATGATGATTGTGAATGATGATAAAATTTCTGGTCTTGATTTGTCAAGCACCATAAACATTCACAATAGATTTGTAATTTCCTTGGCGTTTCAGAAATTAAATTAATTGCCACTATAAAAATGATTTTTGAAGCTCTTCTAGGTAGGGTACTTTGTTTATATTCTAGCCATTTCCTAAGGAATGGTGTAAATATTTCATAAATGTTTTGGGAACCAGACTTTTTATGTCCAATCTCACTATCCAACACATAAATTATCTCTTTCCTCTAGATATTATTTTTTACTTTTAGGTACTTAGCTCTTTATTTACATGTTTTGAAGGATATTATTTCACAGTAGTTTATTTGAACTAAATGAGATAGTTCTGACATCAACTTTTAAAACTTGATGGTTTCTCTTGGATTTTTTTTTTTTTTTTTTTTTTGTAGACTTGCTGTCTCTAGTTCAAGGCTTGCTTTTGCTTGTAAACCTGTAATATTACAATTAAATGCTCTCAGGCAATTAAACGGCAGTTGTAAATCATTGGAATTTGGAAAGATAAATAGTGTCATATGATAGTTGCATGACACATGATGGATCTGATTTTTAATATATGCCATCTTGATTAGAAAATGAACATAAGCCTTCTATAAAACGTCATGCATAAGATAGAATTAAGCAGAGGAAGGAAAAAAAAAGAACAGAGAATATGTGAATTTTTATTTCCCAGAAAAGTTAGGGGAGGCAAAATTTAACTCAGAAAAGTGATAAAACTGCAACAATTCCATTAAATCAGTTATACTCCCTGTGAAACACAGTCACAGTTTTCGTTTTACTGTGGTTAAATGAAATAAACATTGTAGTTGATAAAAACAAGTCAAAGTCATATACAACTTGAAATGACTCAATTAAATACTCCAGCATTGCCTTCCCCATGCTTAGCTGGTATTTGTGTGGCTTCCTCTTACCTTTTCAGCTGTGCCTCTCTCCATATAGATATTTTTATTATCACCAGTCATTTGCTATTTTGTTCAAGATTGATTTGGTTTATCTCTACATATCTGTGATTATATGCAAATACGGTCAAAACAAACATTGGTGTTTTTATTTTTCAGGAAAATCTCTAAGAGTTGGTGAATCATGCTATTGCCAATAAGAGTCATGTGACAGAGACGAACATTTCATCATCTTCAGTAAATAATCAAGATGGTAAGAATTACACAGGATGTAGCATAGCTTGTTAAATTTGTGAAAGTAAGTTGTAGGCTATGTTAGTTAGGATTAGGTTTGCCTGCTACTGACAGAAATCTCTAGATAACAATGTCTTAAACAATATGGATGTCTTCTTCTTCAAATAGAATCTAATGTCACCTGTGCAGAGATGACATGCTGGGTCTGTGATCACCAGGAATCCAAATGCCTTCTATCTTGGTGCTGGGCCACAATCACCAAGTGGCTTCCACCTCCCAGTCTGCTGTGGCTGATTAAACTCCAGCATCTTACTGATATTCTAGCCAGCAGAAAAGAAAAAGAACCCAACAAGGGCAAGGTTGAATTACAAAGAAAGGAGAACATATACATTGGAGAACTACTATCGACCTCTGCCACAAAAATAATCAACCTACATTTCCTCAACGTATGAAATTTTAAAGTATACTACTAAATTAAAAAAATTATTCATATTCATATTTTCAATGGTAAAACTATTGAGCATTCTGTCGTTTGTGCCAACTGTTTTACCAAAAAGTTTAGATATAAGAGGAGACATTTATAACACAAGGTGTTTCTAATTGGAAAGCAAGCCCTAGAAAAATTTAGAAAACAAGAGAGATGTGAAATGTGCTATACATTATTGTGATTTTGAAATCTATTTTTTTGGAAAAATCATGCTTATAAATAATTGAAACTTTAAGAGAGGTTGAAGAAAGTGGAGCACAATTAGATTTTGTGATTAGAAGGTTGCATTTCTTATAAAAAAAGTTTACTATTGAGAGGGCGTGACAGTGCTACGAGGCAGGAATTTTCATTCATTTTGTTCACTTATATTTTTGGCAACCAGAATAGTGCGTCGAACAGAGTAGGGACTAGATAAATATTGAATTAACGATTGATCAATTGGTGGATTAAATTAGAGTAAGAGACGAAGAAATAGTTCAACACATGAATTGCAAGTAGATTTTTACAAAAGACCATACATTTAATACTAAATTTGAAAATTCACCAAACATAGTAATAACATCGGTTTTTTCTTAGCTTATTCAATAATATGAGAAAACCGTGTACAGAAAGAACCACTTGAGTACATATAAAACCCACTGAAGATGTCAAAACGTATAGTAATTTAAAAGAGGCTCGTACATTTTATCAAGCTAGGAGAGAAGTCTGGGACTAAGCAAGAATTTATTTGTAGCAAGTCACAAAATAAAAATAAAATATGTGGCCTAGACTGCAACAGTCATAAAATTGTGTGAATTTTAATGAAGTTCTTCCTGAATTTAAAGAAAACCACAGAGGTGTCCTTATCATTATGCATGCCTTTTGCATTGATGAGTGATAATGTTTCATGAGTAGGTTAAAAAGTTGTAAAAACTCTAAATACTGTATGACTTTATATGCTATCACTTAGAAATATGCAAAAAGATAAACACTTCCTCACAATATGTAAGCCGAACAAAGGCATAAGAAGTAAGCTATGCAAGTTGTAAAACATGGGTTGACATGTACTTAATCTTACTTTATTGGTGTAATTCAAACACATCTGGAGATTACTGAGTCTTGAAATATGCAGATGACCGGTGAATTAAGTGTTTGGCTGACAGATTTCAAATTTGAAATTATAATTTCTTTAAAATGCTTTTTTTTAAAAAGCATCTTCTGTTGTGATTAGAATTCTTTTTCAAGAATAGAAATGTAAATATATTATGGATCCTTTTCTTGGCTTTCAACAGAGAGCCATGGTTTCATTTTTTTGTCAAAAACAATAAATATTTTAAATATATTTGGGAAAGAGAGAAACTGTATGTCATAAACTAATCTCTATCTAAATCTTTGAAAGTACACATGCCCTCTCTTTAAAAAACAGGCAATTCATAATGAATTTTTCTTCAAGGAATAAACTCATATCAAGGAACATGCAGATTAAGATGTTCATTGAGAGCAGGGTTTAGTCTGTTTATTCACTGTATTCTATGCACCTGGAACAGGTTCCTGGCACATAACAGATATTTAATACATATTTAGTATACAGGTGATTGAGTGAATAAATTAATGAATGAACAGCTAATCATATGCATATGTCATCCTAGAATTCCAATTTTTCTAAAATTCTGCAAATTATGACTTCATCTATTATGTCAACATAACGAAGTTTTTCGTTTTATGTATTTAAGGTGGCATTCATCATATTGCTCAGAGCCGGCATTCAATGTTTAGAGTTGGCCAGTCATTACAGCCAGAACAAATGATTCACTTCCATTCTACTTTATCCTTAAGGGTACTTTAAGAATACCATGGAGAAAAATAAAATTAGTGTCTGCCATTAATGGATATTGGGAAATAACTGGTAACCAAACTGATGAACTCAGACGGGATCAGTGGCTCTGGGGTAACACTTGCCACATGGTGGAGAAAAAGTGATGCTTCATTAATCATACCTCTAATAACTTATTCTTGCAATTTCATATATTCCCATAATTCACATTTCTGAGTTTAGCCAGTCACTTCTAATATATATTGCTTTGGTTATAAGTTGATGCTATAACACTGTTGCTGACAATGACGTTACAGTGACATTAGCATGATTTTATTAAAACCTTCCAGTATTATTAAATTAATAATCTATTTGAAAGATATTAGAAATTTCTCATAAAGTTTTTGTTTTGTTTAAAGTCCTTTCTTAGAGTAGCCACTATTACCAGTTCCAAGCAAACCCCACTCTCTCATAGACAAACCTGAATTTTAAGTATTAGGATTCAGCCCATTAGTCATCTTGGGGATGAGAACATAATCCTTATTTTAAATTGGCTGGAGAATTAAAGTTACAGAATAAGACTGATGGCCAGTTTCTAGAAAGTAGCATACCAGGATACTTAAAGGAAACCTAATGAAATTGTGGTGCAGCTCTCTGCTGAAATTATTCTCCTGTCATTATCAATGGATGCGGTGCCAATTTTCCTCACTTCTAGTCATTTATAAAGTCTCTGTTAATTTTATAGTATTGCACTTCCACTTTTCTCTCAAGATTTATGTTCTTCTTGTCCCTTTATCTCTGGTAGCTTTTACTTTTATCCTTCACCTTTGGCACTGTTATAGTAGTCAGTATTTTTTGGTACTCAGTTTCTGGCTCCCTTTACATGTGTTTTGGGTTTGGGGTGTTCCTTTCTTCTTCTGAACTCCTTCTGCTCTAGGATGGTGTGGGTCTGACCCTGAAAAGGAGAGGATATGTATCCTTCTTCCCATCTCATAACATTTTTCAAATATACATCTTCTCAAGTCACACCCCTACACACAATTCTTTCTACCTCCTCAGGATGACGTTGAAATTCCGTAATTTTTTTTTTTTTTTTTTTTTTTTTTTGCGACGGAGCATCGCTCTGTTGCCAGGCTGGAGTGCAGTGGTGTGACCTTGGCTCACTGCAACAGCTGCCTCCCAGCTTCAAACAATTCTCCTGCCTCAGCCTCCCAAGTAGCTGGGACTACAGTCGCGTGCCACCATGCCCAGCTAATTTTTGTATTTTTAGTAGAGACGGGGGGGGGGTTTCACCATGTTGGCCGGGATGGTCTCGATCTCTTGACCTCGTGATTTGCCAGCCTTGACCTCCCATAGTGCTAGGATTAAAGGTGTAAGCCACCGTGCCCAGCCTAATATTTTCTATAAAGCTTTTATGATAGGTCAAAACTCACCTCTCTCAGACTACATCTCATTATTTAATATCTAACAATGTCGAAATATCTTTAGTTCTCCAAACATACTCAGTTTTCTCTCCTTTCACATTCTTCTCCTTGTGCTGAGAACACTCTCCTTCCTGATGGATAATGCTATTTACCCTCAGGACTTAGTTTTATGTAACTTGACTCTCAGGAAACCATCACTGCTGCATTATGGCTGGTAGGGGGTCCAGCTACCTTCTTTCTGTTGCTTGCACTTATTACTATCAGGGAGCTTATCTCTTATATTTTAATCATCTAGTTACATAAAGGAAGTAAATAAATAATAAATCCTTGCTGAATTTAAATTTCATGAGCACAAGACCTGTGAATATTGCCTATTTTATGTATAGAAAAATGCTGAGCACAAATTAAGCAGCCAAGTTTTTTTTCATAAATAAATGAAAAGGTAGGTATTCTGACTTATTTAGAATTGTATTCCAAAAACTCCAAATCATTAATATTTTCTTTCTGATTTCCTTAGATTTCTATGGATTGTTTTCTAAATTCTTGAATTTAAGTTTATGAAATAAAAGACGAATAATTCATTTTAAATGATTTTAAATCATAATTAAAAACAAAATTGCCTTGACCATCTCCTGAAAATGTTGGAACAGGGGTCACTCATAATCATTAGTTCCTGAATAGTTTATAATTGTAGATTGATATTTTAGTTCCAATATTTAAGAAACGTTTCAA
>NW_012112030.1:16121391-16131671 GCF_000951035.1 Colobus angolensis palliatus
GGTGTTGTGTGTCTCAGTTCCCCTGGCTAGGAAAAGGGATTCCCTTCCCCCTTGCGCTTCCCAGGTGAGGCGATGCCTCGCCCTGCTTCAGCTCTCGCTGGTTGGGCTGCAGCAGCTGACCAGCACCTATTGTCCGGCACTCCCTAGTGAGATGACCCCAGTACCTCAGTTGAAAATGCAGAAATCACTGGTCTTCTGTGTCGCTCGTGCTGGGAGTTGGAGACTGGAGCTGTTCCTATTCGGCCATCTTGCTCTGCCCCCTGTAGTCTCTATATATAGTTTTTTAAGGACTATGTGTACTGGTTAACTCTCTGTTTAAATGCTTACAAAATTTGATATATATAAAATTCTGAATTTCATTATTCTAATTTTTAATATATATTCCGTATAATTGTTTAAAGGACAGAAAATATGTATAAAACTGAATAATTCTATGTCATTGCTAAATACCAAGAATTTTGCTTTATGTATTTTGATATATCTTGAATTTTACCTCACATTATCTTAATGATCCTTTTTCACTCATGTTAAAAAAGCTACTTTCAATTCTACTTTGTTCAAATAATATGGCTATTGTTACATTTTTCTTGATTTTACCTAATACATTGTGGCCAATTGCTTTCTGTTTACCTTTTCATGCTATTTAGTTTTAATTATATCTCTTTAAGTTGAGATTACTGGAGTTGGACTGCTGTGAAATGTCTCCTTCAACTCCCCTCGAAACCCCACCTCTACTAAAAATACAAAAAATTAGCCGGGTATGGTGGTGCATGCCTGTAATCCCAGCTACTCGAGAGGCTGAGCCAGGAGAATCACTTGAACACAGGAGGCGGAGGTCGCAGTGAGTTGAGATCGCGCTACTGCACTACAGCCTGGACAACAGAGCAAGACTCAAAAAAAAAAAAAAAAAAGAGGGGATGCAGGGTAAGAGGTTACTTTGTGAGCCTGGGGTCATGGAGCAGAAATTGCTGCTAGAAAAGCCTAAAGGCACAGGCTGCCCTGACCATCCCTTCTGCAGTTGTCCAGAGAGGAGGCTGGTTGCCTTAGGAACAGCCTGTGTTGCCAGAGGTCTTCGGAAGGAAGGCTCCTGAAGGCCAAGTGGAAGAGAGAAACACACCTGAAGTCACCTTGGAGTGGTGATTGTCTCCTTGGAGAGTGTAATGGACCTCAAAAACTCAGAGTGAAGTCGTAAATGACCAGGCAGAAGAGAACTCAGCTGTATTTAAAAAGCAACAGTGGGAGAGGAGATTCCATTACCAGTGACAGAGTTCCATAGGAAGTAAAAAATGCTGCAAGAATCAGGAGAAACCAAATCCAGACCATATTGGTCTGGATGTCAAGTGTGAACTTTCTTGGACCTTACTGCTTTTTAATGTCTCCCACAGATCTAGATGACCTGAAACCAGTTGTTGAGAGAGGGAGGTGGGGTGGACGTTTTAGGCAGTGAAAAAAACACCTAAAACGTTGTCCTTTCCACTCTGCAGTCTAGCAACCTATTCCTTAGCCTGAGCCAGGAGAGGATAAACTTTAAATGAAGTTTGGAGCTTTGACTATTCCTTGAGAATATTTTGAACACTGAAATTAAGCTTTTTGTAACTAGAAGTGACTAGAGGACTTTATATTTTCTGAGTGATCAGAAGAGCCATGGCATCTACCTAGGTTTTGTTAAAATGATCCAAAGAATTAGCCTCAGAAAACAGATTTGCGTGGGCACCGAGGGAAAAGAATAGTTTTTTGTTCTATCTTTTGGGGAATCATTACAGCTATTGGCGACATTATGAGTTTTCCCTCTGTGTATTTTTCTGCATCGCTGGCTTTCAAAGTTTAGTACATACCAGAAAACCAGAACTCAGAAAGAACAGAAAGGGGCAGGCTTATTGAAGGGGATAGACCTGAGCCTCTGAGGGTTATACCAGGTTCCCAGGTGATTCTGATTTCAGCTAAAATTTGAGGACCACTGTCTTGGCTACATTAGTGGTAAAGTGGATGAAGCTGTGTCATGAAATGCTTGCCAAATGCAGATTAAATTAGAATAATGCAGAGGTCTTTAATTCTATTCATTTGCATGTTTCTCATATTGCTGATTCTTCCCGTTTACGTTTCAACAATCTTATTCCTGTTTCTCATTTCTTTACATCCTGAAAAACTACTGCCCTTCTTACCACTCCAAATTCATTCTACTTTGTTTTATATCTAGTTACTGCAATTAGGGCATGTCATATTTCATTATAGTCCTGTGTGTCATCAGGCAGTACGATGAAGGTCACAGAAAAGATTATTAGCCTTGATACTGTGATGTGTTATTATTATTATTTTTAATTTCGAGTTGAGATCTCACTATGTTGCCCAGGCTAGACCCAAAGTCTTGGGTTCAAGTGGTCCTCCAGCCTTACCTTCCTGAGTTGCCAGGACTACAGGCATTTCTTTTTTTATATATTAAAAAACCCACTTTATTGAGATGTGATTGACGTATGAAAAGCTGTATATATTTAATGTACACATCATAAATTTGGATATAAGTAGACACTGCAATCTGCCATAAAGATATCTATTAATTCCAAAATTCCCTCACACCCTCTTCACTTATTATTATTACTACTACCATTATTGTGATGAGAACACTTAACATAAGACCTACTTTATAGTTCTAGTAAAATTTTAAGTATGTAAGACAGTATTGTTAACTACAGGTGCTTTACAGTAGGTCTCTTACAGAGGTTCTCTGTATTTCCTGAATTCGACTGTTGGCCTCTCTAGTGAGGGTGGGGAAATGTTCATGACAATATCCCTTAATATGTTTTCCAAGTTTTTCACTTTTTCCCTGTCCCTTTCAGGGATGCCAGTAATTTGTATATTTGGCCTCCTTACATAATTCCGTATTTCTCAAAGGTTTTGTCCACTGCTTTTTATTCTTTTTTATTTTTGTCTTATTTCAGGGAGCCCATCCTCAAATTCTAACATTCTTTTCTCAACTTGGTTTATTCTGCGTTAATACTTGTGATTGCATTGTGAAACTTTTGTACTGTATTTTTCAGCCGATTAGATCAGTTAGGTCCCTTTTTTATACGGCTATTTTGTTTGTCAGCTCCTATTTTGTCTTATTTTGATTGTTAGTTTCCTTGGATTGGGTTTTTCTCTTCTCCTGAATCTCAAAGGTCTTTATTCCTATCCATATTCTAAATTCTATTTCTGTCATTTCAGCCAACTCAAGCTGGTTAAGAACCCTTTTTGGAGAACTACCATAGTTGTTTGGAGGACACAAGACAGTCTGGCCATTTGAGTTGCCAGAATTCTTGTGTTGTTTTTTTCTCATCTCTGCATGTTGGTATTCCTTTAACTGCTGAGCTGTTTCCAATTGAGGTAATCAGGCAGGGGCAAGGCAGTTTTACTGGAGTCCCAGGTCAGGCAGCCCTGCCTAGTGAGGAGAAGTGTGGACTAGGACCTGCATAGAGAACAGTCTGGCCACTTTTCTGTGACATGGGTGCTCTGTGGTGGGGACCCAGACCAGCTGCTGGGCTTCATGGACTCCCTGGAGCCTGGAGGCAGCAAGGTTGAGGGCTGCAAGACAGCAAAGATGGCGACCTGCCGCTCTCACTGGGAGCTCTGTCCCAGGGAGTTGCAGAGCTCCTACTGGCTCAATAGTCCCAGCAGGGGGTGGCTGGAGACCCAGTCCTGGAGGACCTACCCAGTTAAGAAGATACAAAATTTGGGATCCATATAACAGCCTGGCCACTTTTCCCTAGGGCTGCTGCAGTATGCTGAGGGTTCACTTCAGCCCCTAGTGACCTTGGGTTTTCCTGTACTTGAAGGTGTCAATAGTAAAGGCTGCAAAACAGCAAAGGTGGCAGCCTGTTCTTTTCTCTGGGAGCTCCATCCCAGGGAGGTACGAACCTATTTGCTTGCCTGAACACAACTGTAGGGGTGGTTGTAGTCCTCGGTTTGGAGATTCTGCCCAGTTAAGAGAAACAGGATCAAGGACTTGCATGAAAAATCAATCTGACTGCTTCTTTGTAGAACTGCTGCACTGTGCTGGGGAGCGCTTCATTCCCTACTTTCCTGGGACTCCCTAGAGCCCGAAGGCAACAATGGCTAAGGCTGTTAGCAAAGATGGCGGTCCATCCCCCCAGCTGGGGCCTCCGTCACAGAGAGACTCAGAACCACTGCCAGCTGGAAAACACCAACAAGAAGGGCTGGTGACCCGTCAGGAGGTCCCACTGAGTGAGGGTCAGGGACCTGCATAAAAAGCAGTCTGACCACTTTTTCATAGGGCACCTACACTGAAGGCAGCAATGGCTAAAACTGAGAAACAGCTAAGATGGCAGCCCACCCCTTCCTCTGGGAGCTCCCTCAGAGAGGTGCAATGCTGCTACCAGTGGCTTACTGGAGTTCCGAGTCAATGGGTCCTGTGAAGTGTCACGGAAGTGGGGCCTGCAGATCATCACTGCTCAGCCTTCTGGAACAGCTGCTTTCCAAGGGGTATGTATGAGGGCCTAGCCTCCCACTTCACCAGAGTTGCAGCCACTTTTGCTGGGAAGCCCTGGGTATCTAAAGCTCCCAGGACTTCGTGTGTGCCTGAGTGGCTGCTATCAAGACTCCATGTAGCTCTGTGCATCAGACTGCAAGCTCTTGTGGAGCGGGTTCATGAGGGGATCTCCTGACGCAAGGCTGCAAAGATCCATGGGAGAAGCATGGGTGTCCGGGGTTGCTCACTCACTCACCACTTCTCTAGGCTGGGGAGCGTCCCCTGGCTTGGTGGTTGTACTGCCTTGCTTTTCTCCATTCTTCATGGCTTGAATTGTTTTACTGATGAACCCCAGTGCATCCACCTGGATGTTTCAGTGGAAGGCGCTGTGTTCACTCGCTCCTCCTATTTCTCTCCATGAAGGCAGCACACACTAACTGCTTTTAGCTGGCCACCTTCCCCAGTTTTTACATTTTCAATCCATATTCAATTCAGAGTTTTTTTTTTTTAATTATGACATGATATACAAGTCAAATTTATCTTTTCTCATAACTGATAAAATTTTTTTTAGCTCCATTTATTATAGAGTCCCTTCTTTTCTCATCTTTGCATATACCAAATTTCCATACTTAAAGATTTCTGTTTCTGGGCTTCTGTACTCTACTCCATTGGTCAACTTGACAATCACTAGGCCACCCACTCTGTTAATTATCATAGTTTCATCCCAAGCCTCAATTGTTAAAATTTTTAAAAATAATTTTTTAAAGATATTCTTCATAATGTGATCCATAGAATAAGTATATTTTCAATGTGGTATTATCCATCTTAATTATTTTCCTTTCAAAATACATGTTTCAAAAGTAGTGAAATTCTGAAATCAAATATTTATTGAATATTCTAAAATGGAAGAAATTAAAATATTTTCTTGGTATTGGTACCTTTGGGATTTTATTTATAGAGTGATTGATTTTTAAATTAAAAAACCCACAAGTTTTAAATTCTAAGTTAATATCCTCTAAGGCTACTGCTCACTGCCTATTTCTCCAACTGTAAAATGGTCTGATGGAGTATATACCTCAAAGTGAGTTTTTGGTAATAAAAAAATGACAGATTTAATACCTTTCAGTTAAATGGTATTCACTTATTTAGCATTTACATATGCTTGAGATTTTAATGTATTTTAGATATTCAAGTTTCAGCACGTTAAAAAATTTAGTTTTTTTTAGGGTTACATTCAACGTAGTTTCTGATAAATTCATTTGCCTGAAGAGTATCCTCATAAAGAGAGGAAAATTACTGTAATCTGATGACTGTACTTTTACATATCTGGCATCACTTGAGGGGAGCCCAAATGTGCTTGAGGATAGGCAGTTAGGGTATGGCTTCATGTCATTAGTGTAAACATTCCTCTAGCCTACCCTATAGACTAGAACAGCCTAAAAATTACAAAACATTGCTTTTGGACTTAACTAACTCTGAGCTAAAAACTAATTGTTTGGAACCTTGAACATTATTGAATCCACTTTTTTGAGTGACAGTTTTTGAGAGGTCAGATGATAACTGTAATTTTGATATAAAAATCACACCCTGAATCCATCCCCTGCTTTGTTTTTTTCTCAGTTTCTCAATATAAAGCTGAGATAGATATATCAACAATCAGCTGAATCCTCAGTCAGCATTTTGACAATACGATAAAAGTCACCTGGTAGAAATAGCCAAACGGAAACTCCTGGAACTTCCATCCTGACCAAAAGAGTACCACCGTTGCAATTCCCATTGACAAAATGAATTCCACTCTCTCTTTGCCTGTTTTACTCAATCCAAGTTCAGAGTCTCAGATGGAAGCATTTGCTTGGAGAAGCCAAGATTTTGTGCCAATGCTCTTGGTGCTGGTGGTGGGAGACAGAGAGACAAGTAGGTTTTGGCTCTTTTCAGGTTCTGTAGAAGGAGGTTATTCAACAGAACACATACCATTGGGAATTCTCCAGAAATATAAAGGTAGGTCAGATTCTAGGCAGTCAAAGTCATACACGTGTAACTGCCCAGGATCACAGAGCTAAGTGAAAGAGTTGAATTCATTAACTCCAAATCTTTCTACTGCACAACACTGTCACCTTTATTAACTAAAAGATCAATAGTAGATATTGTATATGATTAGGTAAATAATGATAACACTTTGGATTTATATCTCAAAAAACAAACAACACATTTTGAACTACTTTAACACTTCTATAAACTGAAAAACTTAGTAGTTTAAAAAAGTTTATTGCCTTATTTAACAGATACCCAAACTGAGTTAAAGATAAATTAAATGACTTCCCCATGGTCAAACTGTGGTAGATTTAGCATTATTTGTTTTTCCTAACGCTGTTTCAACACCCTAGTATCCATTACCTGCCTTCTGAAAATAAAAGGATATGGCCACAAACTAAACACATTGAAGGTGAATGATATAGTTTCTTCCCAGAAACTATTTGTATGACATAGGGATTAGTAACAGGAAAACTAAAATTTAGGAGACATAGAAAATAATAGATTTAGTCAGACTGGGCTATAAGAAGATTAGAGCTGAATTTACTTACCATAGCTTTAAATAATACAAGGTCCAGCTTAGTACATGTCCCTCTCTTAAATGGAAAGGTACTTTTAAGACTTCTTGGCCTATTTCCACTTTAATAATCCAACACCATCTGTGAAAACAAAACTAGTATTATAGGTCTCCACTAAATGGATTATATGTTTCTTAGCTGACACCTGTTCAGTGCACTTAGGTATTAGGTGACTCAGAGATCGAAAACATATCTGTATCTATTGATTGAGCCTAGATAGAAAATTTAAATGTCAGGAAACAGTGGCCGTTTTAGAGCAAAAATATAATGAAAACATATTATATATTTAATTTTAAGCTCCTTGAATTTGAGATTATCAAAGAGAAAAGGAAATTGATTTGTATAGAAGAGCACAATTTATGAAATGCTTTCACAATACAACTGAATGGTGAAGCACTGGATACTATTAGGATCATTTAGTTATGCTGTCATATATCATGAGCTAATAAGTCATGGCATCAGGGAGGGTCCTTGGCTTTGCTGAACTGCACAACTTGAGGACTTTCCACAATATTGGGCATACACGGCCTGCCTGGCTCAATGTGGTGGCCCTGGATTGAGCACTAGAATTTAAGTGTTGTCACACAGCCCAGGGGTTTATTTTTTGTCTTAATTTGGGCTATCCTTGGCCCAGAAAGGAATCCAGAATGAAAACAAGCAGAGACTTGAGTTTTATTATAATTTGACTTGTATTATAGAAATACACTGAATTTTTAAAAACATTTAGTATTCAAGAAACAACAGCAAAAATTATATCGGAAGGAATACTAGTTGCAAGAAAATGTAGCCCACACTCCAGTAATGCTTTGAAATTCAAAGAAACCACAATTATCCTGGACTCTGATATAAAGGAGAATGAATGTTTTTTCCAAACTTGGATTTTATTGGATGCATGGTCTGGCACACTTTCTAGATGGTCCAAGACCTTTTACTCATAGGTGTTTACTCATCACTTCATCTCATGAAAAGGCAACATGTTTATGATAAAATGCAGCCTGAACTAAGAAATAGTATAACTTATCATGTTTCTTAAATATTTAGGGAGCAACAGCATAAATATTTCAGTGAATATGGTGATAGAAAAATGCATGAAGAGCCTAGATGCGGTGGCTCACACCTGTAATCCCAGCACTATGGGAGGCCGAGGTGGGCGGATCACCAGGTCAGGAGATCAAGACCATCCTGGCTAACACGGTGAAACCCCATCTCTACTAAAAATACAAAAAATTAGCCAGGCTTAGTGGTGGCAGGTGCCTGTAGTTCCAGCTACTCGGGAGGCTGAGCCAGGAGAATGGCATGAACCTGGGAGGCAGAGCGTGCAGTGAGCTGAGATCACGCCCCTGCCCTCTAGCCTGGGCGACAGAGTGAGAGACTGTCTCAAGAAAAAAAAAAAAGGAAGGAAGAAAAATTAAAATAGAAGTGGGCAGAGGTAGGTATTCTTTGTTCTTCAGGACAAGAAGAAAGGAAAAGAATAAAGCAATGCATCCCAGCAGAAATAAAAAAGCAAATGGAAGTTTCTCCTACAAGGTCTTTCTCTGCCTGTCTTACTGAGAGCCTTCCTGCCCAATATATGGTCTTGTGAGGAAATGTTTGGTAAGTAGTATCTTTACGCTAACATGACGTATTAGTCCATTTTCACACTGCTATAAAGAAATGCCTGAGACTGGGTAATTATAAAGGGAAGAAGTTTAATTGATTCACAGTTCAGCATGACTGGGGAGGCCCCAGGAAACTTACAATCATGGCAGTAGGGGAGGCAGGCATCTTCTTCCCAGGGCGGCAGGAGAGAATGGAGAGCACAGGAAAAACTGCCTCTTTTAAAACCATCAGAGCTTGTAAGAACCTCCCTCACTATCATGAGAACAGCATGGGGGAAACCGCTTCCATGATCCAAACACTTTCCACCAGGTCCCTCCCTCAATATCTGGGGATTACAGTTTGAGATGCAATTTTGGTGGGGACGCAAAGCCAAACCACATCTGAAGCTAGATATGTCTGTAGGTCCTCTATCTAGGTAATGTGTTTGAAATTTGGTGTGCTGATGGGGAACATACTTTGGAGTAGATATTCCAGCACTTGTAGGCTTAATAAAAAAGTAAGAGAAAGTAGAAATGGTCCTTCGTCCTGAAATATAGTTGTCCTTCTCATTAATCAAATCTTATTCATGATTTAGCAAAAAGAAGAGACACATAGAGGTAAATCCCTTAAAGCTGAAAAATGTTTGGAAGTGGCAATTTTAAGACATTTTACTCTAGTGCAGTGTATCCCAGCCTTAAGTGTTTATGAGAACCACGTGAAGTTGTGGAAAAAATATAGCTACTTCTGTTTCATCAGCAGGAATTCAAATTCAGAGGGCCTAAGGGAGCTCCCAGATTTTAATTCTTAACAAACTTCAGGATATTCTGAAGCACGTGGACTTGAGAAACACATGGTAATCCCAAGATCCACAAAGCCCAGTATTTCTATTTTGTTTAGCAGTAGCCAAGCTCTCAAAAGTATATATAACACAGCTCTGGAGCCTAAAATTTAAGACGGAGGGGAAGAGTATGAAAGAAATTGCAAGTAGCTGAATAAAAATGGCTGTCTGAATTGTGAGGGCTGATTGTTTTTCAGATAGTGTATATCTTTGGAAATGTGTCCCTTGATCATTAACATTAATGGTGGGTAGCTGGATATTTCAATGACATGCTTTGTCAATTACAAATGTTTGTACACAAATAGATAGAATTCAGTATTTTGGGAAACATAAACATCCATCTAAAGAGGTAGTATTTGAATATGTTAACAGAACATACAAAGATGGAAATATTTTTGTATCTCAACTTACAAGGCATATTTCTGCTATAGATTTTCTGAAGAAAACATGTTTAATATTTTTAAACTATCTGCTTATGGTTCATAAAACAAAGTGCTGCTTTTTAGAGAATTGAAAACAGTAACTAAATATAAAGTTATCTCACAGTTTTCTGGATATCAGCCATCAAAGAATAGTTCCTGAGCTAGTGTAGCATGTGGACTTTATTGACTAAATCAGGACAATATTAAGTAAGAAAAAAAATCAGGCCAGGCACTGTGGCTCATGCCTGTAATCCCAGAATTTTGGGAGCCCAAGGCGGGTGGATCAGGAGGTCAGGAGATTGAGACCGTCCTGGCTAACACGGTGAAACGCCGTCTCTACTAAAAATACAAAAAAATTAGCCGGGCGAAGT
>NW_012112030.1:16132346-16146251 GCF_000951035.1 Colobus angolensis palliatus
CCTGCCTCAGCCTCCCAAAGTGCTGGGATTACATGTGTGAGCCACCGCGCCCGGCCTTATTTTAATTCTAATATTGTCTTAACACACCTTGCAGATACATAAGTTCAAAATCTGGTCCTCCTAGCAAAAATTAAATTTTTTTTATTATTTGCAATTCCCAAATAACATGTTAGCTTTTTTTTTTTTTTTTTTTTTCTTCATACAATACAAGTCGCTATTGGGTGAAATGTGTGCTCCTGCCTCCTCTTTTATTAGGTATTACTTGCTGTTATTTATACCACTGAAAGATTTAAAGGCATTCTGACTTACTGAAGAGAACAAGTTTAGGATGTGTGAAATATGTTGCATGTTTTAAAAGGCAGAATAATGCTGGAATGAATAAACTTGCTTAGTATAAACAGTTCACAAAGTACAGTATTCCTGTTTTGTTCACCAGTAGTTAAGCTCATAAAATGCACGCTACTTAGCCCTAGTATCTAAAATTTAAGAAAAAGATGGAGAACCTGAACGGAATTGTGTGGGACTGAATGAAAATGGCTGTCCATATTGTGAGGGCTGATAGAAACTGGCCATTTCAATTTTACTCTGCACCATATGGGTTCAGAGTTAGCATTGTCTTCTGAAGTGACATCATCTTAAATGGCTGTGTCTGTTTGGCATTCATGAAAGCATGAAGGTTTTCAATTCTGGTCTGGCCATGCTACCTTGATATACATGTTGCAGATGAGAAATTATAGCATACAGCCTCTGCCAAGGTGGAGGGAAATTGTGTTTCTAAAATAATAAAGGCAAAGATGAAGGCATGTCTGAAGCACTTTTGATATGTATATCCAATGTTTTAAAATTCTGGGCAGACTATCAAAATGTAACCCTATACATAACCCTAAAAAAGCATAAACAGACTATTTCTTTTTTATTACCATTTTCACTATTTTCCTCCAACCTGTAAACACTAAGAACATTTTCGGGGCTTCAACATTTATAAAATTACATATACTAGATGCTTTCAGTGTAAATTAACCTCTAACAGAATCCTAGAAGCCCAATTTAAGTGCTCAGAATTCTATTCCGGGTTCTAGTAATATAAAATATGAAGTTTCCAGTAAACTTAAATGATTCCTATTGTATGTACCTGAGGTATAAAAGTCATTGCCTTTTATGCTCAGGTTTAGCTTTCATTCATTTTAGTCCATCTGCAGAATTTTGGAAAGAATGGCATCACAGAAATGCCAGTTGACTTACAAGGTTTGACCACTTGGGGGAAACAATCTTAAGCAGGATGAGAATGAGTGTGGTGGGTTGGGGAGGTGTGGTGGATGGGGGACTGCCTGGAAACCAGAGAAATGAGAATAGCTGAGGGAGAAACTTTCCTGTGGGCTTTAGCAATTACTGCCAGAGCAGTTGTTCCACATGTGCAGTTTATAGATGTGAGACTTCAGGAACATATACATGAGAAGGTATTACTCCAAGTGACAGCTTAAGACACATGTACCCACATTTTCACCAAGTCCATGCATTCAAAATCACACCTGGCATGTACAAATTAACCCAAAATTCAAGAATGATGCTTTGTCCTTAAAAATTATCTGGTCAGCTCCTGATGACTTGGTCTCAAAATACCACATGCACTGTGTGAGGGATGGCCACTGAGCATGCTTCGTTGTCAAGCTGATGACTGCATTCTTCAGGTAGAAATGGAGAAGCGTTTCTAAGCCCCCAACTTACTTTTCTATGACTGTTAATCATTGTCTAAACCAAAGTATTTTATGACACTAAATTCCAATCCTAAGCGTAATGCATTATAGTGCAGTATTGGAGGTAGATCTCAGGATATTTATCATCCCAGCCTACTCACCCTGCATTTTTTGACTTCTCTGTGTCTCAGTGCCTTTAACACTGAACCCGCTGATAGTGTCCAAATCGAGTTGTCAGCGATGAAGCTGGGAGAGGAGAGCTATTCACGATCTAGAGAAGTATCAAGGATCAATAATGAAATGACAAGGCTGTGAGGAAGGCAGACAGTGGCAAACTGTCAGCATTTTGGTAACGTTTTCATCTTCAGCTGTGATAGGGTGAGGCAGAGTCCAGATGGGGATGAATGGAAGCCAATAAATCAACAGGCATAAATGATCACAATACTACAGAATATTTACTTGTTTATACTGCAAAACTCACTAATATTTTTAGACTTCACCCACTTGGCCACTCAGTAACATTCATGCAGTTGACTGATCTTTTTCAGAACCACAAGCATTCTAGATGACACTTTGCATACCTTATTTTATTAAATATTCCTAAGAAGACTGTGTCAGCTTGTATTTTATCCCCACTTTTCATGTTAAAGAGACTGAGGCTCAGAGAGGTAAAGCAACTCACCCTACGTTACACATTCAGGTCTGTAGGACCCTAGAATCCTAGACGTTAACCAGCGTAATTGGTTGTGTCTTTTATACCATATTGGAAAGGAAGTGAAGACATTAAAGGGGATATATATGGATGGTGACAGGGATGAATAGAGTGGATGTCTCTAGGCAACATAAGATCTTTTTAAAGGAATAGTTGAGCAAGCAGTCTAGAAGCACAGAAGCTTGAGGTCAGGTGGGAAGTGTTAATAGATGACAGAAGACCGCATGCGGAGATAAGAGGAGAACATTGAGGACTGAAAGAACAGGAACTGAAAGAACATCAAGAACTGAAAGAGCAAGTTATTTGGTGCTTCATTCAGATAAATGGTGACATCACCTACATGGTGTTCTCAAAATGCGTGTATAAGATGAGCCATTGGAGTATGAAGGAAATGTTAGAATGTTAATCTAATACTAGTTACATAATATTAATTGTGAATAATAAATATTAACATTAAACATATAAATTAATCCTAATGGTGGCAGCTGCTACTGTTTCTGCTCTTCTGATTTTCTCCTCCTACTACTTCTTCTGATTATTCTTTCTATTCCTCTCCTTTTTCCTCTTCTTCCTTCTCCTCTTTCTCCTTACTCTTCCCCTTTTCTTGGACATATATGAAGCAATCATGTATAATGTACATTTCCCAATATATCCTGAAAGATAAGCAGAAATTTTACAACATAGAAGGGTTGATGGTATATTGTGGTTTACCTGAGCCTAATGCAGTAAATTTATAAATTACAGTATCTGGTTTTAACTATAGTAAGCCTTTTCCAATAGACCATTTTTCAAATGGTTCTACAAGATTACCGAAAAAACTATGGATTCACAAAAATTAACAATGCAAGAATGAGCAAAGGAGACAATGGCAGAGTTGCTGTAATTTCTGCTTCTAGCACAAGTGCTTGGTCGGCCCCATTAGAAAGTAAAATACAGATGATTAATCCCACCAACATATTCATACCATATTGCTTTTACTGAGAACATTCATGTTTTTATACATTAAAAAATAAAATAATATGAATTTATGTTATTTTGTTGCTTCTTGAGATTTAGATTCACGTGTGGCCATGGAGAGAGAGGCCTAACAGATGTGGGATGGGACGGAGCATTCTGCATCGGCCGTGGCAGCCGTGGAGGCAGATTTGAGAAATCAGCATCCTTGGTCCAGTAAGTGGAATAGGTGGTTGAAGTAGCCAGTTATCAGCAAGCAAGCACATATAACATCTGTCATAGGGGGCAGGCTGAGGTGGTAGGCAGTGATACTGAGCATCATGGATGTGCTAGTCTGTGCTTCACACTTCCCAGAGAGTCAGCAGTGGATTGTGTGAGGAGAAGTTTGGATTTCCATTTTCCTTTAGGCCGAGAAAACTTGTTTCCCCCTATCCTTGGCTTTTAGATGGTAGAAAAGTTTACTGGTTTAAATTATTATCCTCTCCCTCCCTTCTAAAGAGATATTCAAGTCCTAACCCCCAGTACATGTAAATGTGACAGATACTTATTTGAAAATAAGGTATTTGAAAATGTATATCAAGTTAAAATGAGGTGAGAGTAGATTAGGGTAAGTCCTAATCAAATGACTGATTTTCTTCTAAGAAAAGGAAAATTTGGACACAGAGACAGACATGTAGGGGAGAATACCATGTGAAAATGGAGGTAGATGCATTGGAGTGATGCATCTACAAGCCAAGAAATGTGAAAGATTGCTTGCAACCATCAGAGGCTAGCAGAGAGGCATGGAACAGATTCCCTCTCAGAACCTCCAGAAGTAACCAACACTGCTGATATCTGGATTTAGGATTCTAGCAGCCTCCGTACTGTGAGAGAATAAGCTTGTTTTTTATTTTATTTTATTTTAAGTTCCAGGGTACATGTGCAGGATTTGCAGTTGTTACATAGGTAAACCTGTGCCGTGGTGGTTTGCTGCACCTATCAACCCATCACCTAGGTATTAAGCCCCGCATGCATTAGCTGTTTATCCTGATGCTCTCCCTCCCCACCCTCTCCACAGGCCCCAGTGGGTGCTATTCCCCTCCCTGTGTCCATAGTTTCCATTGTTTTAAGCCATTCAGTTTGTGGTAATTTGTTTTGGCAGTCCTAGGAAACTAATATAGAAAGGTAGAGATTAGCTCTCTATTTTAGGAGGAAGTTAATTGATTTGACCATTACACATCACCATTAAAGGTCAGATTCCAGGCTAGCTATATGAACTTGGATGTGTTACTACTATACTTGGACTTTAATTTCATCTAGAAAAGGAATGGGCTAGAACCTTGGGGCAATTTCAAGTTTCCATAAATTTCTTGAAGTCAAAAATTGTGTACTTAAGCGTGCTCCTCTTTTTTTTTTTTTTTTTTTTTTTTTTTGAGTCTCTCTCTGTTGCCCAGGCTGGAGTGCAGTGGCGTGATCTCGGCTCACTGCAAGCTCCACCTCCCGGGTTTACCATTCTCCTGCCTCAGCCTCCCGAGTAGCTGGGACTACAGGCGCCCACCACCACGCCCGGCTAGTTTTTTATATTTTTTAGTAGAGACGGGGTTTTGCCATGTAGGCCAGGATGGGCTCGATCTCCTGACCTCGTGATCCACCCGTTTCAGCCTCCCAAAGTGCTGGGATTACAGGCTTGAGCCACCGCGCCCTGCCATGTGCTCCTCTTTCTCTTCTTTCCTCCTAATAATAAAACAATGAGTTATTATATGCTACTTTGTTTTGAGCAAGAGTTAAAACATAACTAGATCAATACATTTTAGACCAGGGGTGCTCAAACCTTAGCATGCATCCGAGTTACCTGTAGGCCTTCATAAACACAGAGTGCTGTTTCCCCCCATCCAGAGTTCCCATTCAATAGGTCTGGGAAATTGCATTTATAACAAGTTTTCAAGTGATGTCGATGCTGCTGGTCTGGGTGCCACATTTTGAGAAACACTGCTCTAGTATCATGTTTTCTAAGCATCTTTCTGATTTTAACCAGGGTCATCGTGATGTTCTTGTATGATAGTCAAGTGAACTAGTAGCAAGGCAGGGCATCTACAGTTAGGGCTGCATATATGTTGGTTGAGTTGGTGGGAGAAGATGATGGCATTCTCTTCTGATTGCTTCTATTTGGTAGTAGAATAGGGAGTCATCAGATGAGAGTGAGGAGGGCAGGAAGAAGTACAGGATGTTTGAAAGTAGAGGACGAGCTGTGAAACTGTCAACATGAAGAGGGGAAGAATTAACCGATGAGAAAATGTGGTAAGTTTTCTGGGCAGTTCCTAAGGCTTACAGTCAGTGGTTTAAAGTGAGACTGGTTAGCAGTGTGACTGGTTTTTAATCGACCATGGGGGCTGCTTATGTGCAGTCACGAAGTGTGCAGAGATTTAATTTAACTAGAGTTGGGCTTTTGTCAGGCAAATGCAATGAAGTATGATGTCAAAAGAGTTGAGGATATACATAAAGAAATGACAATGGTGATAGACCATGGGCTAAGGTGGGAAGGGAGGGAAGTGATGTCTGGGTGGACAGTGAAAAGGTGACCAAGTTAATGGACTAGATTTGAAGTTGGGATGAATAGTTGTTGAAATTGGGGTACTGGAAATTTAGGAGTCAATGGTTAGATGCTTAGATTGTGATTTTTGTGGATAACAATAATGTCAGTAAATAAATCACTTAGTTGCCTATAATGGCAAACCTAACCAAGACTGTCTTTGTGGTTAAGTCTTTTATTATTTATTTACTTTTTTTTGAGATGGAGTCTCACTCTGTTGCCCAGGCTGGAGTGCAGTGGTGCGATCTCGGCTCACTGCAAGCTCCGCCTCCCGGGTTCAAGCCATTCTCCTGCCTCAGCCTCCCCAGTACTGGGACTACAGGCGCCCGCCACCTTGCCCGGCTAATTTTTTGTATTTTTAGTAGAGACGGGGTTTCACCGTGTTAGTCAGGATGGTCTCAATCTCCTGACCTCGTGATCCCCCTGCCTCTGCCTTCCAAAGTGCTGGGATTACAGGCATGAGCCACCGTACTCAACCGTAAGTTTTTAATTTAATTCTGACACTTATCAGGAAACCGCCAGGTAGACAATCCAAGACAGTTACTTACTGTTGCCATCAATAACTCAGTTTTCCCTCCCTTTCTCCCTCTTTTTTATATAGTGATGGATGCAGTTTGTTTGCATATTTATTTTATTTTATTTATTTTTAGGACATTGGGATCTATGTTCATAAGAGTGATTGAACTATATATTTTTTCTTTTCCTGTAATATCCTTCTAAGGCTTTGATTTAGTCATATCCTAATCTCATCAAAGAAGCTGTGCTGTTTTTTGTTTTTGTTTTCTCCAGTTCTCTAGAAGGCATTGCATAAGATTAATGTGATTTTTGTTTGTTTGTTTGTTTTTGTTTTTTTCCCTGAGTGGCTGGAAAAATCCCATGGTAAAGTCATTTGGGTCTGGAGTTTTCTTGGTGTAATGTTTCTTAAAGATTTAAATTTATCAATGCAGTTGACTCTTGAACAATGTGGGGGTTAGGGACACCAACCCCCATGTGGTCAAAAAACTATGTATGACTTCTGAGACCCCCCCAAACTTAACTATTAATCAGCTACTGTTAACTGGAAGCCTTACTGATAACACAAATGGTTGATTAACACATATTTTATATGTTATGTGTATTGTATACTGTATTCTTACAATAAAGTAGCTAGAGAAAATAAAATGTTATTAAGAAAATCATAAGGAAGAGAAAATGTATCTACTATTGAGTGGAAATGGATCATCATAAAGGTCATTTTCATCTCTTCAGGTTGAGTAGGCTGAGGAGGAGGAGGAAGAGTTGGCCTTGCTGTCTCAAAGGCAGCAGAGGGGACAGAGGTGGAAAGAGAGGTAGGACAGGCAGGCACGTTAGGTGTAACTTTACAGAAATACAGTAATTTCTGTCTGACTTTGCACTTTCTTTCTCCAAAAATGTTTCTATATGGTACTAATACTTCATCCACCATTTGCTTTAGTTTCAGTGCCTATATCATGGAAGGGTCCATGTAGTGAAAGAAGTCAAAGGCAGTCCTGAATAATTGGAACCCTTCTGCCAAACTGTCTAATGTCCATTTGTTTTCTGGCACCACTTCTACGACTTCTTCCCCACCGTCTGGTACTGATTGAGAAGCATTCATTTCCATAATGTTGTCTTCTATTAACTGCTTGCATGTGATGTCTATTAGCTCTTGAATTTCTCTAAAACCCGTATCTTGAAATCCTTCAGTCCCTACCTGCTCTCCATATTCACAATCTCTTTTATGATTTATTTGATTGGCTCTGTCATAAATCCTGTGAAATCATGCACAACCCCTGGACAAAGTTTTCTCCAGCGGAACTCTGTTTCGGGCTTGATGACTTTCATGGCTTTTTCTAAAACAACGATGGCATCTGCAATTGTTTAATTCTTCCAGACTTTCATGATGTTTTCTCTATCAAGGTTCTCACCCATGGTGTTAAAATTTTTTCCATAGAGTGCCACGTGCAATGAGCCTTAAAGATCCTATGACCCCATGGTCTAGAGGCTGAATTAGAGACATCGTGTTTCGGGGCATATAGACCACTTTAGTGCCTTTGGTGTTAAACTCATGGGGTTCTCGGTGGCCAGGGGCATTGTCCAATATCAAAAGAACTTTAAAAAGCAGTCTTTTACTCTCAAGGAACATCCTGACTTCAGAGACAGAGCATTGACAGAATCAATCCAGAAAAAGGGTTCTCATCACGGCCTTCTTGTGTACAACAAAAAGACTGGCAACTGGTGTTGATCTTTTACCTTCAAATCTCAGGGTAAGGCTTGACATGGTGGCTCATGTGTGTAATCTCACTGCTTTGGGAGGCCAAAGTGGGAGGATTGTTTGAGGCCAGAAGTCCAAGGCTTCAGTGAGTCATGATTGTGCCACTGCACTCCAGCCTGGGGAACACAGTGAGACCTTGTCTCTAAAACAAAACAAAGCAAAACCAACAATGACAAAAGCAACAAAAACTTCAGGGGTTATCAGCTTTATAGGTAAGGACAGTCCTGATCATAAACCCAAATGCATTTGCACAAAACAGTAGAGTTAGGCTATCCTTTTCTGCCTTAAATCCTGGCGTTTTCTTCTCTTCCTTACTAATAAATGTTCATTGTGACATTTCTTTTTTTCTATAACAGGGCACTTTTATCCACATTAAAAACCTGTTCAGGTAGATGTTCTTTATCTTCAACCATTTTCTTTTTTTTCTTTTTTTTTGAGACAAGGTCTCACTCTTTTCTAGGCTGGAGTGCAGTGGTGCGATCTGGGCTCACTGCAACCTACGCCTCCCAGGCTCCAGTGATCCTCCCAGCTCAGCCTCTTGAGTAGGTGGGACTACAAGTGCATGCCACCATGCCTGGCTTTCTATATATATATGTGTGTGTGTGTGTGTGTATGTGTATATATATGTATATATATATATATATATATGTGTGTGTATATATATGTTTTTGTTTTGTTTTGTTTTTGTAGAAACAGGGTTTCACTATGTTGCCCAGGTTGGTCTGAAACTCCTGGGCTCAAATGATCCACCCACATTGACCTCCCAAAGTTCTGGGATTACAGGTGTGAGCCATTGTGCCTGGCCTATCTTCAATCATTTTCTTAATGGCATCTGGGAAGTTATGTGTTGCCTTCTGACTGACAGAAGCTGCTTTTCCTATTATTTTGACATTTTAAAAGCCAAACTTCCTTCTAAAATTATCCAACCATCCTTTGCTGGCATTAAATTCTCCAGCTTTAGATCCTTCATTTTCTTTTTGCTTTAAGCTGTCAGCTGCATTTTCAATATAAGATAAAAGAGTATCTCACAGAAAGTGCAAGGCTTTTGCACCTGCTGGTGTAGCTGCAGCTATGGGTTCACAAGTTTCCTTTTCATTTTTTTCAATGGTCCTTATTGCTGGATTTATTTCTCTTGAAATGGCAGGACTACTGTTATTACAGATCTCAATCTCTGATGAGTATCAGGCAATTCAACTTTGTCTTATAATGTCATGACTGCTGTGTGCTTCTTGGGAGCATTGCCAGCATCACTAGTGGCACTTCGTATGGATCACATGGTGTGATTCAAGGTTTAAAGTATTGCCCTAAACACAGTAAAACACATGTGAGAACTGCAAGAGGCCTTTTTTCTGTGATGTGCAATTACTGTGGAGACAAACTGCTCATGCAGAGATAATTAGCATCACAAGGCATTAAAAATGGATACTTGCAATACTTGAGCTCACTGCAATAACCATAGGGGGTGGCTATGAAACTGTTACAGTAATACAGTGTGAACTACACTTAATTTCATGCCATTTTAAAACCGTATCTTTACATTTGCTTATGTTTCTCTTTACTGCAAATGGTGCCTTGTATGGTGTATGTTTGTGTATGTAACTTTAGTTAAACATAAAGCTTTACTTTGATAAACTTCTTATAATAGTTTTTTGTGTGTATTATGGTAGTAAATAAGTAGACTATTATCTACATATATTTTATACATTCAAGACATACCTAAATTTTTCTTATATTTTTTAAATATTTGAGAGCTTTTATTAAATTGTCACAAATCTCCAAAAAATGTTTTCAGTATATTTATTGAAATAAAACCTTTGTAGAAGTGGACCTATGCAATTCAAACCCGAGTTGCTCAAGGGTCAACTATAGATAAAGCTATGAAGATTTCATATTTGTTTTTGTGCTAATTTTGGTAAATTTTGTTTTTCTAAAAAATGTTTTTAAAATAAAATTTATTGTCATAAAGTTGTGTATATATCCTAGGATAAGAGGTGGTTCCTTAACCAGAAGCATCAGTATATTCTGGGATATTGTTAAAAATGCAAATTGTTAAGCCATGTGCCAGACCTACTGAATAAGAAGCTCTGGGGATGGGGCACAACACCTTGTATTCGAATTGATGGGTGCTGACGAGTGGATGGGTGCAGCACACCAACATGGCACAAGTATACATATGTAACAAACCTGCACGTTATGCACATGTACCCTAGAACTTAAAGTATAATAATAAAAAAATAAAAAAAATTAAAAAAAAGAAGCCCTCATGTGATCGTAATGAGTGCTAACGTTTAAGAACAGATGCTCTGTTAAGCTTTAGTAGTACCCCGCAGTGTTGGTATGCAGACTTTTCATTATTATTTTATCGTAATATTATTCTTTTATTTTAATTTTCTACTGTGACTTCTTCTTTGATAGAAGAGTTATTTAGACAGGTTTTGCTTCTTAAATATTTGTGGGGTTTTTTTTGTTTGTTTTTTATTTCAAACAATTTCATGATGGTCACAAAATATATTTTGTATGATGTTAATTCTTAGAAATTTGTATACATTCATTTTTGGTACTGGTTTCATGTGAACTAGAAAAGAATGTGCATGCTGAAATTTTTAGTACAATGCTGATACATATTAATTAGGTCAGGTTTGTTAATGTTCAAATCTTATTCATGCCTACTTGTTTTACCTTTTATATGTATTTGCTTATCTCTTTTTGAGATAGTTATGTTAAAATTTCCCGTTACAATTAGAATTTGTCTTTTTCTGGTTTTCATTCGTTAAATTGTATTTATTTGAAGGCTACATTATTCAATGCATAAAAATGTAGAATTGTTATATCTCCTTAACTGATTGACAGTTTTATCACTGAAATGGTCCCCTTTATGTCTAATAATTCATTGACTTATTTTTACTTCACCTGATGGTAACATAGCTATGACAATTTTCTTTAAGTTAGCGTTTCATGGTGTATCCTTTTGAGATTAAAAAAAATTTTACATGTCATAATTAAGGTGTGTTCCTCAAAATTGGTGTATAAATAGGTTTTAAATTTTGTCAGGTTTAAAATTTTGTCTTCTAATTGAAGTATTTATTTCATGTTCATGAATCTACCATTTTATATCTGTTCCCTATTTTTTTTTTTTTTTCTTGAGACGGAGTCTTGCTCTGTCACCCAGCTGGAGTGCAGTGGCTGGATCTCCGCTCACTGCAAGCTCCGCCTCCCAGGTTTACGCCATTCTCCTGCCTCAGCCTCCCGAGCAGCTGGGACTACAGGCGCCCACCACCTCGCCCGGCTAGTTTTTTTGTATTTTTTAGTAGAGACGGGGTTTCACCGGGTTAGCCAGGATGGTCTCGATCTCCTGACCTCGTGATCCGCCCGTCTCGGCCTCCCAAAGTGCTGGGATTACAGGCTTGAGCCACCGCGCCCGGCCTCTGTTCCCTATTAATTTCATGTTTATAAATCTATCTTGTTCTACTTTCTCTCTTCTTAGCTATTTTTTTAAACTTAGGTTTTGCCTACTTTTATTCTTATTTTTTCTGTTGGCTTCTTAGTTTTGCTTCTTAAATTTTCACTGCACTTTTAGTAGTTAACCTGTTGCAATATCAATCCTTGATTTATTAGAATCGTCCTCATATTGGTACTTAAGACAATTTCCCAAAAATGTAAGAACATTAAGTACTGTAATTTCATTTACTCCTTTCAAATTTTTGCACTATTATTATGTATTTAATTCTGTAAATATTATACATTCTACAAGGCATTATTATTTTGTATGCACTTAGATATGCCATATATTAACTTTATTAATGTTCATTTATTTATTTAAATATCTGCCTCCCAGAACTTCCTTTAGTGTTTTCCTTACGTTTGATTAGAGTAGGTTTGCTGTGGACAATTTTTCTTTAAAAAAAATTGATTGCAATAAAATACAACTTACCATCTTTACCATTTTTAAGTATACAGTTCTGTAGTAATTAATATACTCATATTCTTTTTCTTATAAATTTTTCATGTGCTAAAATTTTAAAGATCTAATTTTTTTTTTTTTTTTTTTAACAGACTTTCGCTCTTGTTGCCCAGGCTGGAGTGCAATGGTGTGATCTTGGCTCACTGTAACCTCTGCCTCCCAGGTACAAGCGATTCTTCTCTCTCAGCCTCCCAAGTAGCTTGGATTACAGGCATGCGTCACCACGCCCGACTAATTTTTTGGTATTTAGTAGAGATGGGGTTTTACCACGTTAGTCAGGCTGGTCACAAACTCCTGACCTCAGGTTATCCACCCGCCTCAGCCTCCTAAAGTGCTGGGATTACAGGCGTGCACCACCACACCACGCCTGGCCTAAAATATTTTTTTAAAGATAGTTTTGCTGATTGTAGATTTCTAGGTTGGCAGTTATTATCTTCCAATATTTTGGCATACATTTACATTCTCCTTCAGCTTTCATTCTTTAGAGAAGTCAGCTAACATTGTTGCTTCTTTGAAGGTATTATGTCTGGTTTTTTCTGGCTGATTTTAAGGTTTTTTGCTTTGCTGTTGGTGTTCAGTAATTCTACTGTGATGTGTCGCAATATGGTTTTCTTTGTATTTATCTCAGTTGAATAGTAGTATTTCTTATATGCGTGGCTTCTATTTTCCCAGAGATTATAACTTCTCATATCTTTTCTTCCATGTCTTCCATCAGTTCTCCCCCACCCTCATCTTATCCTGCTCTTCTAGTTCTCAGTTTGACAATTAGACTGATACAAATTAAACCATGGCCAGACGTGGAAGGCTTAGACATTTTTCAATGTTTTGCTCTACTACCTCAATATATTGGCTTTGATCCTTATGCTTCTTACCTCGTGGCTTCCAGTAACTGCTGCAACTCCAAGTCACATGTCTGTGTTCCAGGCAAGAAGAAAGAGAAAGTGAAAGAGGCTGTGGACTTTCATTTATATTTAATGTGGTCACCATGTGGGACCCCAGAATAAAACTTTTAGCTTTTGTACTCTGTACTGTAGATGCAGGCAAGGGAGAGTTACAGATGATCTTTGGATAGCTAGTTGTCAACATCTGCCACAACAATTATTGGCCATGACAATATCTAGGTTTCAACAATGCAACATAGGATAGCAGATAAGATCACTGAGGGTAAGAAAGTTAAGAACTGAAAGGCTAAGATCTAAAATGAACATTCTACATGAATATTGAAATCAGCATTGGGGAATATTTAAATCTGCAGTGAGGAAGGTACGGTGGAAGTAAGACTTGAAAAATTACCTATTGGTAATTTTTTAAAATTAACATTGTTTACTATTTCAGTGATGGGTACAGTTAAAGCCCGAACTCCACCACTATGTAATATATCCATGTAAGAAATCTGCACGTGTATGCCCTGAATCTATAAAAAGAAAAAAAAGCAAGAGAGAAATTTGCATAAAAGTAGCAAAAACAAAACCAGCAACTGATATAAGCTGCCATATAAATGCCACCACACCCCTGACTCCTGGGTGGAGCAACTGTGTTATATTCAGTATGGTTCCTCAGAGGGTCTTTAGAAAGATTGTATACAGTAGCTCACAACATAACTCACGTGTTTCCGTCCTTCACTGGCTTTCTTCTTTCCCTGTCTCATTTTGCATACTCTCTAAATTGTGTTTTCTGCAATCTCTGGAATAAACTACATGTAAAGGAAGAGGAAGAAGAAGAAGAAGGAAGAAGAAATAAGAA
>NW_012112030.1:16146301-16148146 GCF_000951035.1 Colobus angolensis palliatus
GAGAGAAATAATGGTCTAGAGCAAGAAAGATACTATGTATTTATGTACATTTTCTGAGCATTATGTCACTTACTGTCCTAACTGAATAAAACCTGTCTTGTCTAAGAGGCCTTCCTGACCTCAAGTTCATAAAGATATTCTATATTATCTACAAAGAAGGAGAAGAAAACAGGGAGGAGGAGAAAGGAAAAGAAAAGAAATCAGCAAGAGTCAGATGTAGTAAGGAAAAGAAAACTGATTTGGTGCTAACACCTTTAATACTTATGATGGGAGATTACTTGAAAAAGAGGAGTAAGAGATGGCATTGTCTGATACATGTTTATAAGTAGGTGTGTGTGTGTGTGTGTGTGAGAGAGAGAGAGAGAGAGAGAGAGAGAAATAATGGTCTAGAGCAAGAAAGATACTATGTATTTATGTACATTTTCTGAGCATTATGTCACTTACTGTCCTAACTGAATAAAACCTGAGTCTCCTTGAAGACTCTTCTCTTACAGTGCTCTCTTAATTAAAGTCTTCCTCAAATCCTCACCATTGACGTGGAAGTAGCAAAGTTTCACTTTGGTTTTTATTGCTACTTTTCTTACGTCTCCCTCTTTCACTAAGAGTCACTAATATTAAATCTGTCAAACTAAACCACATCCTACCTCAACTTTTTGGAGACAACTGCAGGACTCACTAATCACTCTTCGTTATTTCCTGAGTGGTTGAATTTCAAGTTTGAGGGCACTCCCCGAACACTGCTCCTGTCTGCATTCATCTTAGTGACTGTAATATCAACATAGATAATCTTTCAAATATCCTGGTTTTTCAATTCCTAAATCTCCTTTATTCTAATTATTTTGTTCTATATTCTATCGTAGCCAACTACTGTTCTCTGAGCCATAATGTAACACTTATTACCAATAACTAAAAGCTTTTCATAATCATAACTTCAATTTTTCTTTTTTCTGACCACAATTTCCTCTTTCTAGTTTATTTCTGCTGTTATTCCAACTCCAAAAATTATTTCTACTCCACCTAAATCTACCACCTTCTTACTATCCCTCACTTCACTGAAATCATTTTTCTCTTTTATTCAGCATAATTTCAATTGTCCTTCACTATAAGAAATAATGACTGATCTTTCTGTCCTGTTGCTGTGCTGCCAGCCATAATCCTCAACTCACTGTTTAGTCAGCACATATCCAGGTGAATGTGCTGGAAACAATAAGAAACCATGATGACTGCTCTTAGTTTAAATTCATGACCTCAAAATCGTAAGTATACCCACAAAGCTGCCCACAATCTTAAAACATTTCTATAAACCATTCATTCCACTAAGCTAGATTTTGATTTTACATCTTTTCTCTGCACCAATCTCCAAAACTTCCTCTCTTATCTTACTTTTAGCTAATGATGTTGCTTCCAATTTCACCAAGAAAATAGAAGCCATCAGAAAAGCACTTCTGTACACGCCTAACACCACATCTCCCAATCTGCCTATATTAGTTCCCATTATTCCTTTTTTCCTGTTACTGCCAAAGAATTATCCACATACCTATCAAAGATCAACATTTTTACCTGTGTACTAGATTTCATCTTCCTTCCTCAAAGACTTCAGTAATTTTTCTTTTTTATTTATGAATATTATCAGCATAAAATATACTGAAGTTTCTCATTTTCAAAAAAACTTTCTTGATACCACACTCTGCATCAGTTAACTTTTAATGTATGAGAAATTATCCTGAAATGTACCGGCTTAAAACAATACTCATTCTCTCTTGAACCTGCCCTACTCAACACTTTGACCTGCCACTCCGCAGATGCATTTTGCCAAAGTCACCAATGACCTCCATGTGAGTAAAT
>NW_012112030.1:16149266-16159083 GCF_000951035.1 Colobus angolensis palliatus
GATCTCCTGACCTCGTGATCCGCCCGTCTCGGCCTCCCAAAGTGCTGGGATTACAAGCTTGAGCCACCGCGCCCGGCCCATATTTCTTGAATGAATGAATACTAGGAAGACTGAATAGATTTTCATATTTATTGGACATTTGGATTGGTACTTGCCAGAATTGCTAATTCATATCTATGATCAATTAAAACTTTTTTTAAAACAAAACCTCTTTAATATTAATCAACCCTTTATCTTTAAAAAGCATTACAAATATATTTGCCCAGACTATGGTTTTCCTACTGACTTTTTTATTGAACTTTTTTACCCATATAGTTAAAAAAATATAAATCAATTGTCATCCCAAATCCTAGATTACACATACGCATTTTATTTGATTTTTTTTGAATTTTACATTATTTTAAAATTTTATTTGAAATTTTTTATATATGGTACAAGATAGGTAAGATAAGATAACTTATTGTACCATTATTTTATAAACTGTTCACACTTAATTTTCCATACATTTATTTCTGATTATATTGGTTTTATCTTTGTTAACTGATAATGTCAGGTTCCTTTTCAATACTCTTAGAATTCATGATTGCTATTTTAGAAGTCTGTTCTTTCTCTAAAATGTAAGACGATTTTATCTAGCTCTTCTTCCCCTCTCCCAAAATAAGAGAGCTGGGATTAAAATTGGGGAGATATTACATTTTTGTATTAATTTTAGGATAATTTATATTTCCCATTCAAGAACATACCTAATTTTGTTCAGATAATATTTCATATCCCCAATAAGACTTTATACTTTTGTTGGTAACTCTTTTATTGGAATTTTTACCATTTACATTTTTGAATAGTTATTGCTAACATGGAAACACTATTTTATATATTTACCTTGTATCTAGTCACTTTACCAAATTCTTTTACTAAATACTATCTACTAAATTTTTAAGTATGCAAGCATATTATCTGCAAAGTAGATGATAGTATCTCATTGTTTCTAATATTTATATTAATTTTTAAATTTTAATTTTTTATTCCATTCAACAAGACCTCCCCAAAAGTTTAGTTAATGATGGTAATGGCAAACATCTCTATTTTTCCCTCTGCATTTAATAGAAGTGCAACCACTCAGATTGATGGCTACCTTTCTTTCTTTTTCTTTTTTTTTTTGAGACAGAGTCTCGCTCTGTTGCCCAGGCTAGAGTGCAGTGGCGCGATCTTGGCTCACAATGGCTACCTTTGTTTAAAGCTGAATAATCTTTTCCCTATATATTAATAGTTTATTTTTTATATTTAGTTTTTTTAGTAAGAACGTCAGCTTATTATGACATTTGTAGTTTTGTATTATTGACATGATTATATTGACATGATTATGCCTTCCATTCATTATTGTCTTTGAGACATCCAAATTTATTCCAATTTATTAATTTTTCATAATTAACACAAAAATACTATAATGAATCAGAATTAATGCAGTTCTTTCCAGTCCCTACTTCCAAACTCAGCTTCCAGCTCATTTTGCATATTTCCAAATAATCTCCTTGCTCAGATAAACAAAATGGTCAGCTCATGAGAAAGGCTTTTCTTAAAGATTGTAAACTTTTTTGTAAGGCAAATGTGGTTTAGCATTTTTTTTCCTGGCTAACTTAATAAAATTATTTAACACAGGGCCTCATACATGGTAGGTACATAATAGTTATTTTTTCCTTTTCTTCTTCTTCTGGACAACTATTTCTAGCTTCTCCTATCATTCTTTCTATAGCGTGACTTCAAGCTCCTATATTGTGCTGTTACTTTTCTCTGAATTTGTTCTAGTGATTTATATCTTCTCTTTAAATGTCACTTCTAGAATGAAAACCAGAGCTCTAGATGTGGTGTGATCAGCAAGAGTAATGTTTTATAGATGTAGATCTATATAAACATAGATCTATCTAAATATCTACATAGATGTAGATCTATATAAACATAAAAGACATAAAGCTATATATCTATATCGTGTCTATATCATCTATACAAACATGGATGTAGACATATAGATGATACAGACATAAAGATGTAGGACTGCACATAATATTCTTAGCATCCTTCTGGGACATAATAAGCTCTAAGTAAATATTTGTTTATCAGAAGCAGCAGCAACGGATACACTATTATCAACATTATGTTTTTAATTCACTACCTATGAAATTTTTTCCTGAAATCGGTATCTTGTATACTTTTCAAATTTTATTTTACTCTTTCTAGTATCTATGGGGCATTGTAAAAAAAACTGGACAGCTGTTTGTTTAAGGTTGTATCTAATATTCTAATGTTTACAGGTTTTCATATTGAGAAATGGAACTGTCTTCCCTTTTGGTTATTTTATCAGTGGAAATGCTTCAGATCTTTCTAAAATGCTGGTACAGGTAAGATAACTGAAATTAGCTTATAATTAGACTTAACAGTTATTCCTGTGCACATATTTTATCAAGAATTTGAAATAGAAGCTTGGCATTTGTTTTATATTGGTGATAGTGATACTAAGTCTCAGCAAGTGTAGATTTGCTGTGTTAAAGTAAATATACATCTTTATACCTGGAATTTAAGATCCCTTTGAGGTTATTAGTTAGAAAATGTAAGTTGTTTTCTCCCCATCTTAATGGATTTATCTACCTTTGGTCTTTGATGTTGGTGACCTTCAGATGGGGTCTCTCAGTGGACATCCTTTTTGTTGATGTTGATACTATTCCCTTCTGTTTGTTAGTTTTCCTTCTAACTGTCAGGTCCCTCTGCTGCAGGTCTGCTGGAGTTTGCTGGAGGTCTACTCCAGACCGTGTTTGCCTAGGTATCACCAGCAGAGGCTGTAGAACAGCAACAATTGCTGCCTGTTCCTTCCTCTGGAAGCTTCGTCCCAGAGGGGCACCCGCCAGATGCCAGCCAGAGCTCTCCTGTATGAGGTGTCTGTTAGCCCCTACTGGGAGGTGTCTCCCTGTCAGGATGCACGGGGGTCAGGGACCCACTGACGAGGCAGTCTATCCCTTATCAGAACTTGAACGCTGGACCGGGAGATCTTCTGCTCTATTCAGAGCTGTCAGGCAGGGATGTTTAAGTCTGCTGAAGGTGTGCCCATCCACAGCCGCCCCTTCCCCAAGTTGTTCTGTCCCGGGGAGATGGGGGTTTTATCTATAAGTCCCTGAATGGGGCTGCTGCCTTTTTCTCAGAGATGCCCTGCCTGGAGACGAGGAATCATAAGCAATTAGATCTTTAAAATGACTTTACGTTAGCCTACTTTCTTCCCATATGTACCATTTACACAGTATAATCTGTATGGGAAAGGAGGCACTTCGAGGTTAAAAAGAATATAAATTTGGGATTTAATGTTTTTGATTTTAACACATTTGTGTCTCAACAGGGAAGACAATTAGAAATGTAACAAGAGGGTTCTATTTGATTCATTTAAAAAATAGATAGTGGCACCCAGGGTGAGGCTGGCATGTCAAACAATTACTGAGAGCAGTGCCACTGTTTGCCTATATGTGTGTGTGTGTGAATTAGGATCTGTTTTTTCATGGACACTCTATTTACACAGTAACATTCCTTGAAGCAATATATGCAGATTCATTCTCGACATAAGTTTTTTTTACTTTTGCTAAGATACTTTTTGCTTAAAATTGCTCCCTCTCTTTTCTGGCTACAACTACTTCCCAGCTTCTCCTCGATTTTTTTCAATGATTTAGGAAAAGATGAACATGATTTAAGTCCTGTTTCTCATGACTATAATTACAAGACTAGTTTAGTTCCACTTTCTTGTAGAGGAATTCCTACATTTTGCTGATGTTTTGGCTCATTCTTATAAACTCTGCTGTCTGGGGAGCAGGAACCATTCTGACAAATTGTCTCTTTGGGAACAGAAGTATATTTTATTGAGTCAATTATCTTGATAAATCACGTTTTATTTGAGTTTTTGTAGTTTTGTGGATAAACATTTTTACTTGGAGTCCTTTTGCTGTTCACTGTGTTAGCACCCATTATTCAAGCAATCCTTGATCTTGTCATTAGTACATGCAGAGAAGAATTCACTGTAGGAATTTAAGAAGTGACTTTTCAACACAGCTTCTCTAATACAGTATTTCATATCCCACACACAATTCAAAATAAAAATAAGAAATAAAAATCTATTAGAAAGACTTAGCACAAAATTCAACAGATTCCATGTAAGAAATATTGATTAGAAGATATTCTACTAGGGTCTAGAGATGAGGTTTATGTCTCAAATGTATGTTTAAACTTATTAGAAATACCATCTATTAGTAAAAATTACTTCCTTGGAATGAGACGAGAAAATTCTGAATATGGACTCAGATGCCAATATATGTTAATAGCATAAAATACAGACATGAACTGAGAAGGCGGTTTCACCAAAGACACAAGAGAAATTAAATCACATACATTTTGCAATGTCACCTAAAATAGACTATACAAAAATACCTTGATAACAGAGAAATGGGTGATCAGTTTGTTGTTGTTACTTTTTTTGTTGCTGTTTCTTATGGTTACTTAATACCTACCTGTAGTGCAATTATATGCTGTAGAATTCTGTAACAAAAAAAGGCCCAAACCAAGGGTATGACTTAAAAGAAAAATAAACATTTCAAAGATTCAAATAATTTATCAGGAAATACTTAAAGTACATCCTATAATTTTTTTTTTAAACTTGAAAATCCCACCTCACATTTTGTCTGGAGAGTTAGGCAATGTCTGTATTTTTCAACTTTGTCAGTTATTCAGGACTTATTACAGGCCACACAACTTTGAGCTTTGAAAGAAACCCACAAATATATAATTTAACTCATTGTGTAGCTAGAGGACTGAAGAGATTTAATGATCTACTGGACATCAAGTTACATGCAAGTCGATTTTTAACTTAGGTTTCCAAATGTCCAGTCCAATGCTTTCACCACTGTTGTCTGATAGGCATCACGTGTTATTAAGTTTGTTTTGTGTTTTCTGAATTGTATTTAGCAAATTCTGAGACTTAGAAGAGGTTCAATAAATGCTTATTACATGTATAAATGAAAAATGGCCTGGAGGTAGCATAAGTCAATATTCCATTTTTCATCATAGCTTTCATCAAACAAATCTTGTACTTATTTCTGGAATCTATTGCACACCACAAATCAAATGTGCATAGCAAATAGATTTTTTTTTTAAACCTGGCTCAGCCAAATTGACCTGAACTTCTCTGTGCTTGTTCAAGAATTCTGGTGCAGAGTTTAAAAAACTTGTAAGTTTTATTTCGGGGTTACAAGTTTCAGTCCAGGACTGAAGAGATATAAGAGTAATCTGCAAAGTTCAAGGATGTGTAATTCTGGGAGCTCAGAAAGAATTCATAGCTCTTGTTCTCAGGAGCTCTGCAAACACAGATGCCAAAGGCATATCAGATTACCTTCTAATACGAGGAGTAACAACTAACAATGACACATCGATTGCTTACTTATGAAAATTATTTCCATAATGATATAATGTTAGAAGACAAAGTCAGTTGCCTGACCTGCACAGGAGATTGAATTGAATGTAGGGTGTTAGGTCAGAGTGGAGTAGGGTTTGAAAAAACAGAATAAAACCAATACCTAGGAAAGCTATTGGGGTAGGGCAGAACATGAGTTCTGAAATAAGAAGATCTGAACTTGAAATGCTTCTTTGCTCTGCAATTTAGACAATATAATCTGCTGAGCTCAATTAGCTCCTGTATAACCTGGAGTGAAGATACCTATCTTGTAGGGTTATTGTAAGGTTAAAACGGGATTTGGGGGAGAACCAGCCAGTGTAGGCATTACCCACTTTCGTGTTGTTTCCAATGTATTTTTTATATTTTAGATATGTGTGTGTATGTGTGTGTGTCTTCATTACTACACTGAACAGTTTAAGTAACTAACAAATAGCATTCTAGAGGTGCTTCAAAAATACTAAGGAAGTCTGACCTTCTAGATGTTAGAATACAACTTTTATAGTGGTTCTACTTGCCTTCAATTGAAATTGCGGAAGAAAAAAATCAGCCGGGAATGAGCAAATAATAAAACTGCTTTGAAATGAAGTAAAGAAAGTAGCTTGAGAAAAACATGACTGGAGGCAGGTCACAACTTGAAATACAGTTGCTATGTTCCATACTGTGCAGAGTAGTAGAGTGTATCCAAAGTGCAACCAAAGTAGTCTAGTACACAACAGTAGCACAATATCCAGTAGTCCCCCCCACCTCTCTCTTTAAACTCCTTCTGTCCTTTCTCTCTCTTTTCTCTCTCTCTCTTACCTTCTCTCTCTCTCCTCTCTCTCTGTACACTCTCTTTGTTCTCTCTGACTCCTCCCTCCCCTCTCTGACTCCTCTCTCTCCTTGCTACTCCACCCTATTCACAGGTTGGATAAACTTTCTGGTTTATTTGACAAAGGATACAGCTATTCAGCTAGAATGCAGGAGCCACTGAGAGCAAGTACAAAGCCAGCATGCCTTGAAAAAACTTATTGAGGCTGATCAGATTCTCAGGTTGGAATGCCAGGAAGCTTTCTTAGTGTTAGGAAGATTCCACGTGTAAGGCAGTTGCTCACTAGATCTGAAAACCTTAACATATGGCTGTACCATAGTTCTTTTTCAGTAGGGTTTACAATGTTCTTTAGGGCAGCATGTAGATTTAATATTTCTATTAAAGGGAATGCTTGCAGTCATTAGGAACCTCCTGGCTTTTAAGTCAACACAGCATCAGGACCATATTATTATCCTGTAGAAGAGCAAAGTGGCTAATTTCTCTCCTTATGTCCAGATACATTCTGGATAATCCATTCCCCACAGTTACAATCTGACTCTGGATTTTGGAATATCTTTTTATGAAATGGATACGTCTGATGACGAATTGGGTCTTAGGACTAGAATTTTAAATCCATTCTCAAGTTTTATGAAGTCACCAACCTTTTACACATATGCTTTAAAAAAGCCTGTCTATGAACAGAAACTCACTCCTGTGCTTATCACCTGATAGAAGAACAAAACTGAATATAAAACTCACATCGTTTGTATTGGTCAGTGTATGATGCATTAAACACAAATTTATTTTTCTTTGAGCAGACTTTGTACTGCACTCCCCTTCTTAAGATCATCAACTTGTTCCCCCTTTAAATGCCTAAATCAACACTAGTTAGATTCTAGCAGCCATTTCTTCATGCTGGCTTTTTATTTTTGTCCTCTTATTTTTTCCCTTAGGTCACCTAAATCTTCCTCTCAGTTTTCGTCCTTTCTCCCTTCCTCCCTCCTTATTGCACATAATTCAAATATCAAAAATATAAAAAGTTATTCAGTGAAACACTGCTTCCCCACTAGCTCTCTACTTTCTCAGTATATATCTTGCCTTCCTCATTACTCGGGTAATCACTATTACTTTTTTCTTTTTCCACTTACAAAGAATTCTTATATAAATGCAAGCCCATAAAATAGGAAATTTCACTTCCTCTTTTAAAACTACAAGTAATAGCATATCACACACATTTTATTCAACAAGAGATTGTATTCAATCTTCTCCTGTTAAGTTACAATAAATAATCTCATACATGCATCGTTTCACACACATTAATTATATCTCAATATAATTCCTAGGAGTCACTTTGATAAATATTACCAAAATGCTCACCAAAGATGCAGTACCATTTTAAACTCTCATCAGCCATGGATTAAAATCTATCCCCAAATTCTTCCAATTGAATATGTCATGAACTTTTGGATTTTTAACAATCTGGATGGGGTCAGTGTTGTTTAAATCTGTATTTCTCTGTTGTGAATAAGGTTAAGTATCTTTTAAATTTTTTAAACAGCTATATTTGTGTTCTTGTGAACTGTCTTTCCATATTCTTTGCCCATTTTTTTCTTTTGGGCTATTGATAATTTTCTTATCAATTGGTAGTTCTTTATATGCCAGGAAGATTAAGCTTTTGTGACAAAAATTGGGAATATGTTTCTAAATTTAGTTTCCCATTTGTCTTTTTGACTATGTTGATAATGTTTATTTTATGTGTTGCCATGCAAAAATTTAATTTTTATGTAGTCAAATATGTTCATTTTTTTCTCCCTACAGCCTCTGAATATTATGTCATAATGAGAAAGATTTTTTCTAAACTTAGGCTATAAATTAACTCTTTCATGTTTTCTTCTGTGGTTTTGTATTCCATAATAAATATTTAACTTATTTAAATATTTCTTCTAGGCCGGGCGCGGTGGCTGACATCTGTAATCCCAGCACTTTAGGAGGTCGGGGCAGGTGGATCACCTGAGGGCAGGAGTTTGAGGCCAGCCTGGCTAACATGATGAAACCCCGTCTCTACTAAATGCAAAAGTTAGCCGGGTGTGATGGCACATGCCTGTAATCCCAGCTACCTGGGAGGCTGAGGCAGGAGAATCGCTTGAACCTGGGTGGGTGAGGTTGCAGTGAGTGGGATTGAGCCACTGCTCTCCAGTCTGGGCAACAAGAGCAACACTCAGTCTCAAAACTAAACTAAACTAAACTAAACTAAACTGAACTAAACTAAACTAAAATTTCTTCTAGTGTATAGTCCGTATTCTGAGATAGGCACCCAACTTTATTTTTTCTCATTGGCTATCTAGTTATACTAACTTCTTGGTATTATTAAAAGTCTCTCTTTGGGAGACTTCCACTCCTGGGAATAGATGTACATTTCCCCTTTTGTCTCCCTAAGGACAACTAAAATTCTTGGATATCATTTGTAAAATAAACATCAAAAGACTCTGACAAGCAGAGAGAAAGATGTAATAATGACATCATTGGAGCCCTGGAGTGAAGGATAAAGAAGGCCTTATTAAATAATTACTTTAAGAAATAATGGCTGACGGTTTCCCAAATCTGTCAAAAGCCATAAACCTACAGAATCAGGAAGCTGTGTGTATTCCAATCAGGGTAAATCCCAAAAAACCACACCAAGACACATGATAATCAAGCTTGTAAAAACTAAAAACAGAGGAAAAAAATCTTGAAAATACCACAGTTACATTTTCCCTTTTAGGAGAAAGTAATCCCAGTGAGGGTGGATTTCTTATCAGAAACCATGAAGGCCAATGGGGTGATATTTTGTTTCCCTCAGAATTCTATAACCAGCAAGCATGTAATTTGGTCTTTTAGATGTATTTAAGATATATTTTGTCACATTAAGATGTATTTTAAAAGATTATATTCCAAGAGTGGATTTTTAATTGTCAATCTTTATAGAACACTTAGTTTAATGTTATGGTTCTAAAACTTTTTAACATGTTTAAAATCTTAAAAATTATTGAGAACCCTAAAGGCTTTTGTTTATTTAGTCTATATCTAACAATATCTTCTATATTAAAACTTAGAACTGAGATACTTAAAAATATGTATTAGTTAATTTATTTCAGAATAAAGATAATGAACCCATTACATATTAACATAAATTCATACATTTAAAAGTATACTTTTCAAAGCAGAAATGTCTCATGAGAAGATTGGCATTGCTATACGTTTGCTAATCATTTCAATATCTGACTTAATAGAACACAGCTGGAGTCTCATGTATGTTTCTGCATGTAATCTGTTTCAGTATATTATTTTGGTTCAAGTTTATGTAGAAAATCTAGTTTCACACAGATATATATTAAATGTACAGAGTATTTGAATAGATTTTTTAGATAATTATAAATATCCTTCTTTGACATGTCACTGAAACTCAACATTAAATATTAATATTTAATATTTCTTTTTTTTATTATACTTTAAGTTCTAGGGTACATGTGCATAGCGTGCAGGTTTGTTACATATGTATACTTGTGCCATGTTGG
>NW_012112030.1:16165728-16182770 GCF_000951035.1 Colobus angolensis palliatus
AAATGCAGAAATCACCGGTCTTCTGTGTCCTTCGCGCTGGGAGTTGGAGACTGGCGCTGTTCCTATTCGGCCATCTTGCTCCGCCCCCCCAATATTTCTTAAGAATTAACCTATATGTGGAATATTAAACCATATCAATGAAGTTTTGGTATTGTGTTACGTTAAAGTCTATTGTCCATTTTGTACTTCAAATAGATCTTTTATCTATTTGTGCTTTTGTGAAATCACACTTTGGTCATTTGAAAAATATGGGTTCACTGACTTATACAGATTTTCTAAATATTGACTTACTTTATTAAATAATTTAAAGGAGGCTTTATTGACATCATCAATGATCTCATCAGAAAAATCTTTGCATATTGGAAAACTGAGAAGCTCAAACTAGTATATAGAATTTTTTCAAGATTTCAATTTCTGCTTAGTGTTTTTTCTTTAAGAGGCTCACTATGTTCATTTTTGAAAGCATTTCTGCTAAATATGAGAATCAGATTAACCATGGGCTGTCAATTATTCTTTCAAGTAAAGATGGTGCTTCATGAAAAAAAATCTGGTTCCACTTACAGCTAAAACAATTGTCCAGATACATTTCCTTGGGATAGTTATCATTCCTTGATATGTAGAAGTATTCCATGGACCTCCATTTTGTTATACAGAATTTTGAAAAGATATTCCTCAAGGACTGAAGTATAATAAGGTTAGGATTTTAAAAACTTTTTAATTTTAGTGGGTATATAGTAGGGGTATATATTTATGGAGAACATGAGATATTTTGATACAGGCATATCTGATGTAATAAGCATGTAATAAAGGAGATATCCATTCCCTCAAGCATTTGTCCTTTCTTTGTGTTACAGACAATCCAATTATACTTTTTGTTATTTTAAAATACACAATAAATTATTGTTGACTGTGGTTATCCTGTTGTCCTATCAGAAACTAGATCTTATTCATTCTATCTAGCCAGATTTTGTACCCATTTAACATCTCTACTACCCCACCCTCCCTAGCCCCACTACCTTTCCCAATCTCTGGTAACCATCATTCTACTTGCTATGTCCATGAGTTCAATCGTTTTAATTTTTACCTCCACACTTAAGTGGGAACATGCAAAGTTGGTCTTCCTGTGCCTGGCTTGACCTCCTGTTCCATCCATGTTGTTGCAAATGACAGGATCTCATTTTTTTTTAATGGCTGAATAGCACCTCATTGTATATGTGTACCATAGTTTCTTTATCATTCATCTGTTGATGGACATTTAGGTGCTTCCAAATGTAGGCTATTATTAATAGTGCTGCAATAAACATGGGAGTGCTGATACCTCTTTGATATACTGTTTTCCTTTCTTTTGGGTATGATGCTTAGCAGTGGGATGATGGATCTTTGGTAGCTCTATGTTCAGTTTTGTGAAGAGCCTCCAAACTGTTCTCCATAGTGGTTGTAATTTCTACCACAGTGCTCAAGGGTTTCCCTTTTTCCACATCCTTGCCAGCATTTTGTATTGCCTGTCTTTCAGATAAAAGCTATTTTAACTGTGGTAAGATAATATCTCATTGTAGCTTTGATTCATATTTCTCTGATGGTCAGTGATGTTGATCATCTAATATACTTGTTTGTCCATTTGTATGTCTTCTTTTAAGAAATGTCTATTCAGACTTTTTTGCCTGTTTCAAAATCAGATTATTAGATTTTTTTTCCTATATAGTTGTTTGAGCTTCTTTTATATTCTGGTTATTAATCCTTTGTCAGATGGATAGGTTGCAAATATTTTCTTCTATTCTCTGGGTTGTCTCTTTACTTTGTTGATAATTTCCTTTGCTGTGCAGAAACTTTAACTTGATATGATCCCATTTGTCCATTTTTGCTTTGGTTGCCTGTGCTTGTAGAATATAACTCAATAAATTTTTACCCAATCTAATGTACTGAAGACTTTCCCCAAAATCTTTTTTGGATAGTTTCATAATTTCATGTCTTAGATTTAGATATTTAATCTATTTTGGTTTGATTTTTGTATATGTCATTCTTCTGCATATGGGTATCCAGTTTTCCCAGCACTATTTATTAAAGAGACTATCCTTCCCCCAATGTATGTTCTTGGCAACTTTGTGGAAAACAAATTCACTGTAGATGTATGGAATTGTTTCTGGGTTCTCTATTCTGTTCCTTTAGTCTATGTGTCTGTTTTATGCTAGTACCATGCTGTTTTGTTGCTTTGGCATGGTAGTATATAATTTGAAGTCAGGTAATGTGACTCTTCTGGTTTTCTTCTTTTTGATCAGGATAGCTTTAGCTTTTCTGTGTGTGTGTGTGTGTGTTTTGTGGCTCCATAAAAATTTTAGGATTGTTTCTGCTATTTCTGTGAAAAATGTCATTATTATTATGATAGGGATTGCATTGAATCTGTAGATTGCTTTAGGTAGTATGAACATTTTTGAAAATATTGATTCTTCCAATCCATGCAAATACAATATCTTTTTATTATTTATGTTTTCTTCAATTTCTTTCATCAGTATTTTATAGTTTTCATTGCAGACATCTTTCGTTGTAGACATCTTTAATTTTCTTTGGTTAATTCCTAGTTTTTTTTTTTTTTTTTTTTTTTTTTTTTTTTTTGAGACGGAGTCTTGCTCTGTCGCCCGGGCTGGAGTGCAGTGGCCGGATCTCAGCTCACTGCAAGCTCCGCCTCCCGGGTTCACGCCATTCTCCTGCCTCAGCCTCCCGAGTAGCTGGGACTACAGACGCCCGCCACCTCGCCCGGCTAGCTTTTTGTATTTTTTAGTAGAGACGGGGTTTCACCGTGTTAGCCAGGATGGTCTCGATCTCCTGACCTCGTGATCCGCCCGTCTCGGCCTCCCAAAGTGCTGGGATTACAGGCTTGAGCCACCGCGCCCGGCCAATTCCTAGTTATTTACGTTTATTTGTAGCTATTGTAAATAGAATTACATTCTTGATTTCTTTTTCAGAGTGTTCATTGTTGGCATATAGAAATGCTACTGATTTTTGTATATTGATTTTGTATCCTGCAACTATACTGTTTTTGCTTATCAGTTCTAATATATTTTGGTGGAATCTTTAGATTTTTCTAAATATAATATATTATCTTCAAACAAGGATAATATGACTTCTTTCTTTCCATTTGGAATGCCCTTTATTCCCTTCTCTTGTCTGATAGTTCTAGCTAGGACTTCCAGTACTGTGTTGAATAACAGTGGGTGAAAGTAAGCATTCTTGTCATGTTGCAGATCTTAGAGGAAAGACTTTCAGGTTTTCCCTCTTTAGTATGATACTAGCTGTGGGTCTGTCATATATGGTTTTTATTATGTTAAGGTATGTTCCTTCTATACCCAGTTTTTTGAAAGGTTTTATCATAAAGTGTTGTTGAATTTTATCAAATACTTTTTCAGCATCAGTTGAAATGATCATATGGTTTGTGCCATTCTGTTGACTAATGTATCATATTAACTGATTTGCATATGTTGAACCATCCTTGGATCCCTGGGATAAATGTCACTTGGTCATGATGAATGACATTCTTATGTTTTGTTGAATTTGATTTGCTACTATTTTGTTGGGGAATTTTGCGTCAATGTTCATTAGGGATATTGGTCTGCAGTTTTCCTTTTCTCGATGTGTTTTTGGTTTTGGCATCAGGTTAATACTGCACTTGTAGAATGAGTTTGAAAGTATTCTCTCCTCTTCTATTTTTGGGGATAGTTTAAGTAGGATTGGTATTAGTTTTTCTTTAAATGTTTGGTAAAATTTATCACTAAAGCCATAAGGTTCCAGGCTTTTCTTTGCTGGGAGACTTTATTAAGACTCTGATCTTGTTACTCATTATTAGTCTATTCAGGGTTTGGATTTCTTCGTGGTTCAATTTTGGTAGCTTTTATGTATCTAGGAAGTTATCCATTTCTTTTAGATTTTCCAATATATTGTAATATAGTTGCTTATATTAGCCTTTAGTAGATCCTTTGAATTTCAGCAGTATCAGTTGTACTGTCTCCTTTTTCACATCTGATTTTATTTATTTAGGTTTTCCCTATTTTTTTTTTTTTAGTTAGCCTGGCTAATGTTTATTGATTATGTTTTTGTTTAATTGATCTTTTGTATTGTTTTTGTTTCAATTTCATTTATTTCTGTCCTGGTCTTTGTTATTTATTTTCTTCTACTAATTTTCAGTTTGGTTTGCTACTACTTTTCTAGTTCTTTAGGATGCATAATTAGGGTGTTTATTTGAAGTTTTTCTATTTTTGAGGTAGTTACTTGTAGCTATAAACTTTCCTCTTAATACTGTTCTCCCTGTGTCCCATATGTCTTGGTATGTTGTTACTATTTACCTCAAAAATATTTCAATTTTTTTCTCAATTTCTTCATTGACCCACTTCATTCAGGAGCATATTGTTTGATTTTCATATGTTTGTATAATTTCAAAAATTCCTCGTTATTGATTTCTAGTCTTATTATGGTCAGAAATGTTTCCTATAATTTCAATATTTTGAATGTTTTAAGACTTGTCTTGTGACCTAACATCTAGTCTATCCTTGAGAATGATCCATGTGCTGAGAAGAATGTTTATTCTGCAGCTGTTGGATGAAATGTTCTGGAAATATCTATCAGGTCTATTTGGTCTACAATGACATTAAGTCTGCTGTTTCTTTGTTGAATTTCTGTCTGGATAACCCATGCAATGCTGAAAGTAGGATATTGAAGTCTTCAGCTATTATTGTATTGGGGCCTATCTCTCTCTTTAACTGTAATGATATTTGCTTTATATATATGGATCCTCCAGAGTTGGGTGCATATAAATTTACAATTGTTATATCCTCTCTTGAATTGGCTTATTTATTATTATATAGTGACCTTTTTTGTTGCTTTTGAAGTTTTTTTCTTGAAATCTATTTTGTCTGTAATAGATATAGCTAATTTTGCTGTTTTTTGGTTGTCATTGGCATGAAATATCTTTTTCCCTCTCTTTATATTCAGTCTGTAACTGTCTTTATAGTTGAAGTGTAATGTGTTTCTTATAGGCAACAGATCATTGGGTCTTTTTTTAATGCATTCTCTGTCTTTTGAATGGAGAGTTTTGTCAATTTATATGCAATATTCTTATTAATAAAATGTTGCCATTTTGTGATTTGTTTTCAGGTTGTTTTGCAGTCTGCTCTTTCTTCCTTCTTTCCTTCCTATCTTCCTTTTAGTGAGGGTAACTTTCTCTGGTGGTGTGATTTAATTTCTTGACTTTTATTTTTTCCATATCCACTGTATTTTCTTTATTTGAGGCTTGCAAATACTGTTTTATAGTATTTGAGGCTTGCAAATTCTGTTTTATAACCCATTATTTTAAGCTGATAACAGCCTCACACTGTTTGCATAAACAAATAGACAAGTAAAAAGAAAACTAATAAAAGTTCTATACTTTAACTTCATCCCCTTGCTTTTTAACATTTTGTTGTTTCTATTTATGTTTTATTGTACTGTCTGTGTCTTGAAAAGTCATAGCTATTTTTGATTGGTTCATCGTTTCGTCTTTCTTCTGAAGGGTAATTTACATACCACAGTTGCAGTGTTACAATATTGTGTCTTTCTGAGTACTTACTATTAACAGTGAGTTTTGTACCTTCAGATGATTTCTTATTGCTCATTAACATCCTTTATTTCAGATTGAAGACCTCCCTGTAGCATTTCTTATAGGACAGGTCTGGTGTTGATGAAATCCCTCAGCTTTTGTTTGTCTGGAAAAGTCTTTATTTCTCCTTCATGTTTGAAGGATATTTTCACCAGATATATTATCCTAGGATGACAGCTTTTTTTTTTCTCCAGTACTTTAAATATGTCATGCCATTCTCTTTTGGTCTGTAAGGTTTCCACTGAAAAGGCTGTTGCCAGATATACTGGAGCTCCATTGTTTGTTATTTATTTTCTCTTGCTGCATTTAGTATCCTTTTTTTATCCTTGACCTTTGGGAGTGTGATTATTAAATGTCTTGAGGTAGTCTTATTTTTGTTAACTCTGCCTTGTGTTCTATAACCTTTTTGTACTTGAATATTGATATCTTTCTCTAGGTTTTGGAAGTTCTTTGTTATTTTTCCTTTGAATAAACTTCCTCCCTCCTCCGTCCTTTGCTCCCTCCCTCCCTCCTTCCTATTTAAGACTAGTAACTCTTAGATTTGCCCCTTTGAGGCTATTTTCTAGATATTGCTCAGGGCAGATCCAGAAATTTCATCCAAGACCAAGTTATTGTATCAGAGACCCCAAACACCTGCTTGGTGCTCTACCCCTCTGTGGCCGAGATGGTACCAAAGCTTCAAGACAAAGTACCCTTTACTCTTTCATCTGCTTTTTTCAAGTAGAAGGATTCCCTCCTCATGGTCAACACAGTTGGAAATGTTCTAGGTCACACTTGAAGCCAGCATGTCTCTGAGTCTCATCCAAGGTACTATCTGGGTAACACTGTGGATTATTCAGGGCCAAAGGGCCCTGTAGTCAGCAGGTGATGAATTCTGCCAATACTAGGTCCTGCCCTTCAAGGAAGCAGGTTTCCTTCTGGCCTAAGGTGTGTCTGGAAATGTCCTGGAGGTAGAGTCTGGAGTCAGGGCCTCAGGACTCTGCCTGGGGCCCTATCCTACTGTGGCTGAGCCTGTTTTGGAGTTGCAAGACAAAGTCCTCTTTACTTTTCCCTCTCTTCTCCTCAAGCTAAAGGAGTCTCTCCCAGATTTGTGGGCTACATTGCCTGGGGTTGTGGCACAAGCACTCCCTTGGCTACCTTAGCTGGTGTCTCACTGCATGACTCCCAAGTCCACTGGCTCCAATCCCAGCACAGCACCAGGACTTGTCCAAGAATTGCAATCCTTGTGGGCTAAACTGCCTTTCATATGTGATGAGGACCACAGAGCACTTTAGCTTATTGTGATGTGGCTTGCCAGAACTGTTTCCGACTGCTAGGATGGGCAATTCCTGTCTGGCTAGCGATAGTCTAAATAGTCCCTCCGTTGGCACTGGCTGAGTTGTGCCCAGTGTTTCCACTGTGACAAGGCAGCCCTGAATTCCAGTACAAATTCCCACAGACTACTGGTCTACCCCTAGTAGACCTGGTAGTCCAGTTACTGGACTCTCTCTCCCTCAACTGCACAGATTTTCTCTCTGTGCCATTCGGCTGCTGCTGGTGGATGGGAGAGGAGTGGCATCAGCAATTCAAGACTGTTTTTCTTACCTTCCTCAGTGCCTCTTTCAGTTATGTGAAGTAAAAACCAGGTACTGTGATCACTCACTTGATACTTGGTTCTTATGAAGGTGCTTTTTTGTGCATGGATAGTTGTTCAATTTGGTGTTCCTGTGGGGAAGACAATAAATAGAGGCTTCTATTTGACCATCTTGCTCTGCCTAACCTCAAAATTCAGAATTTGTACAGCTTCAAGGACATACTTAAGTACATCTGGAAGTTTTTTTTTAAAAAATAAAAACGCATGACCCTGAAGAATGTAATGAGTACTATTCAGTTAGATGTCACTGCTTTGATTTCTGCTAAAATGTAAGACATTTTTTGGCAGTACCAGTGCAAATATCTACCCACTTAGAAGGGTAAATACCATCTTAGTGTTATTATCAAAATATTTTGAACTCATGAACCTCCTCAAACTGTTGCTGGGACTCCCAGATAACGATACTCTGAGAACCACTGATCTAATGTTTCTTTACTCAGTTTCTATTTGTTCTCTATTATAAGCAAGCATAAAAGTAATATACTTCCGCCTCTCTCTCCCCCAACTGACTTTAGTCAATAGTACTATCTTTCTTCATATTTACCTTTGTATTGTTAAATATGCTTAAACATCTATTAATTGATCTGCCAGCTTTAAATGATATCCTTTGACTCTAGAGATTACATATGAGGTAACCAGCGAATTTACTATACCTTCAACCTTCATCCCTCTTCCTCCCCAAATTTCCATTAGTCCTATCATTACTACATTGTCAGAATGTAAACATTACATTCTGTTCTGTTGCTTCAATTCCTACATTTGTTTTAACCTTAGTGTTTGTTGCCAATTCATTTGCCATGGTTTCAATATTTGCCTTGTCTGACTGAAGTTCAGTCTGTAGTTGTTTTCCATAGAAATACTTATGAAAACACTACTTCTGAGATTTTATATGTGTCTTCTGATATATGTTTCGGCTATATATTAAAACCTTTGTGTAAACGTTCTTTTCTTGAGTATCATACTTATGATACTTCCTTGAGGATTTTTCTTCATTTTTGAAGTCTAGCATCTTTGAGAGGATATCTTGGGTTGATAATTCTATTCAATTTTGCCTGGTCCATTACTTCTTTAAATCTCAGTTGTATATATATTGGAACTTTTTAACTTTATCTTCTTTTTCTGTGTTTATCTCCAAATTTTTATACTCTTGTATTCTTTTCCCCACTTTCCCAATTTGTATTCTCTATATACCACATTATATTTTTCCTGAAAAACTTAGAGGAACACTGCACTTTATCAGGGAAAATGCTTACAGTCATAGGAAGTTTTCTTTTATCTTTTTTTCTTCTTTTTTTGAGACAGGGCACTTTGTCACCCAGACTGGAGTGCAGTAACATAATCGTGGCTCACTGTAGTCTCAAACTCCCCAACTCAGGTGACCCTGCCACTCTAGCCTCCCCAGTAGCTGGGACTACAGAAGTGTAGCACCATGCCCAACTAATTTTTGTATTTTTTGTAGAGACAAGGTTTTGCCATGTTGCCCAGGCTGGCCTTGAACTCTTGGGCTCAAGTGATCTGCCTGCCTTGGCTTCCCAAACTGATGATTACAGATGTGCGCCACCACACCAGCTTGCTTTCTGTATCTTAAGTCCAGAAGAAACAGAAACCATAAGAAGTCTTAGGAAAAAGCAATTAGTCAGTGCTAAGTAGTATCTGACCTCCTAGACAATTCAGTTTCTTTTTTTTTTTTTGAGACAGAGTCTCACTCTGTCGCCCAGGCTAGAGTGCAGTGGCCGGATCTCAGCTCACTGCAAGCTCCGCCTCCCGGGTTCACGCCATTCTCCTGCCTCAGCCTCCCGAGTAGCTGGGACTACAGGCACCCGCCACCTCGCCCAGCTAGTTTTTTGTATTTTTTAGTAGAGACGGGGTTTCACCGTGTTAGCCAGGATGGTCTCGATCTCCTGACCTCGTGATCCGCCCGTCTCGGCCTCCCAAAGTGCTGGGATTACAGGCTTGAGCCACCGCGCCCGGCCCAGTTTCTTAATGATGTCATGAGAGATTCCATTTCCAGGAACTTAGAAGCAGATCTAGACACTCATATTTCTTTTTCCTCAACATTGATGGTGATAGTAGTAGTGCTGGTGGGAACATTAAATATGTTTGAAGCCGCAATATTGGTAGGTTTTTCAGCTTTGTATATCCAATTCTTATTTGGGTATGAAATCCAAAGGTGCAGCCTTGTAACCATAGATCCAAATTTAGATCTCCAATTCCATTTAGCTACAATAAAGCTAGTATTTAGATCTGTCAGACTCTTGCGTTGATATCTCAGTTGTTTCTGAACTTATCTGAGTATAAGAAGTAAGGTGAGAATCTCACTTCCAAACCTCAAAACTCCTCCTCAGTGTAACTGCTTCCTCCCAAGCCTCAATTTTTTCAGGTGTAAAATGAGACTTAATGTACTTAGTGAGCTAAGGAATATATAGCTCCTATTCCAATGCCTAGTACAAATTTGCTTAACAAAATATTAGCACCACCCTCCTCCTTACCCCAAATATATACCATACTTTCTCTCAAAGAAAAGAGAAAGTTTTTTTAGGCTCAGCTGTGGTTTCAAAAGTTGAGTTGTAGAATTTTTTAATAGATATTTTCTGAATATTATGCTCAGGCACTATCTTTCAGACACTATGCTACATTTTTGGAACTGAGTGAAGAAAATTAAAACAATTGAACTCATGGAGATAGAGAGTAGAATGATAGTTACCAGAGACTTAGGAGGGTGTTGCTGGGGAAGTGGAGATGGTTAATGGGTACAAAAATATAATTAGAGAGACTAAATAAGATCTAGTATTTGATAGCACAACATGGTGACTACAGTTAACAATAACTTATTGTACATTTCAAAATAAACACTATAATTAGATTGCTTGTAACACAAAGAAATTGTAAGTGGTGGAGGTGATGAGTACTCCATTTACCCTGATATGATTATTACACATTGTATGCCCGTATCAAAATATCTCATGTATACTATAAATGTATATGTGTGTGTGTGTGTGTGTGTATTATGTACCCACAAAAATTAAAGAGTTTCTGCTTTCTAAATTCTCACCAGTGATTGGTATTGTCAATTTTTAAAAAAATTTACTTGACTTTTTCTAACAGGTTTGTAGTGGTATCTCATTGTTGTTATAATTAGCATTTCTCTAATGACAAATAATGTTGAGAATCTTTCCATATCTTTATTTACATCTGTATATCCTGGTAAGGAGTTGATCAGATCAATTTTAATGAAGTTGTTTGTTTTCTTTTGTTGAATTTTAAGACTACATTGTATATTTTGGATATAATTCTTTTATCAGATGTGTGTTGTGCAAATATTTTCTTCCAGTCTGCAGCTTGTCTTTTTGTTCTATGACAGGGTGTTTTGCAGAGATGAAGTTTTACATTTTAATATGTTTTACTTAACAATTTTTTATTCCATTGATCATTCTTTTAGTATTGTATCCAAAATCATATCACCAAACCCAAGATTGAGTAGATATTCTCCTAAAGGTTTTATAGTTTTGCATTTTACATATAGGTCTGTACTTGGATTTGAATACATTTTAATAAAAGGTATAAAATCTATGTCTAGGTTTATTATTTTGCTTATGGACATGAAATTGTTTCAGCATCGTCTGTCAAAAGGCTATCTTGTCTCCAATGAATTATGTTTCAACCTTTGTCAAACATATTGTGTTTACTATATTTGTGTGATATATCTAGCTTCTCTCTGTTCCATTGATGTATGTACCTAGTCTTTCACCAATACTATGCTATTTTGATTATTACAGCTTTAAAGCAAGTCTTGAAACCAGATTGTGTGAGTTCTCTTTTTTCTTCTTCAGTATTATAGACATTTTTAAGGTGTTTAGCCTTTTCATATAAATGTTAGAATCAATTTGTTTATATTTACAAAATAGTTTGTTAGCATTTGGATTTGCATTGTATTGAATCTGTAAATCAGTCTGAGAAAAAAACTGACCTCTCAACAATCTTGTATATTCCAAATCATTAATACAGAATATACTCCCATTTATTTTAACCTTCTTTGATTTCTTTCATTAGATATTTATAGTTTCTGCATACAGATTCTGTATATATGTTATTAGATTAATGCCATCTTCAGAGGGCTATTACAAATGGTATTTTTAAATTTCAAATATTAATTGTTCATTGTTGTTTAAGAAAACAGTTGACTTTTGTATATTGACCTTCTATTTTGTTATACTGGCTTACTAGTTTATAGAGGTTGTTTTGTAGATTCTCTCAGGGTTTTTCTACACAACCATGTCATCTGCAAATAAACAATTTTATTTCCTCTTTCAGATAGGATATTTTAAATTTCTTTTTCTTATATTAATGCACAGTGAGGACCTCGAATACAATATTGAATAAGAGTGGTGACAGGGGATATCCTTGCCTTATACCCTGTCTTAGTGATAATGCATTTAGTCTGTCACCATTAAGTATTATGTTAGCTGTAGGATTTTTTGTAGATGTTTTTCAAGCTGACGAAGTTCTCCTCTAGTCCTAGTTTGCAAATAATTTCATCATAAATTGGTTGGATTTTATCAAATGCTTTTTCTCTGTCAATTGACATGATCATTTGATTTTTCTTCTTTAACTTGCTAATGTGGTAGACCACATAAATTGATATTATTATGTCAATTTCAGCTTTGCATACTTGAAATAAATCCTACTTGGTTGTGGTGTACAATTGTTTTTATGCACTGATGTATTAGATTTGCTAATATTTTGTTGAGAATGTTTGCATCCATATCCATGAAAACTACATTAATCTGTAGTTTTCTTGTTATGTTTTATCTGGCCTTGGTCTTCTGACGTATTGCTGCCCTTATGAAATGGGTTGAAAGTATTCTCTCTGCTTTTATTTTATGGAAAAGATTGTTGATACTTGGCATTATTTTTTCTTTAAATGTTCATGGGAACTCATTAGTAAAACCATACGGGCTATTGTACTTTATTTTTAGAAGGTTATTAATTATTGACCCAATTTATTTAATAGATATAGCACTATTGAGGTTATCTATTTCACTTTGTGTGAGTTTCAGCAGTTTGTCTCTCAAGAAATTGGTCCATTTCATTTAAATTAGCAAATTTGTTTGCATAGAATTGTTCATATAATTTCTTCGTGATCATTTTAATGGCTATGGTATCAGTAATGATCTATCGTGTATTTCTGATCTTGGTAATGATACTGGTAACACAAATACCAATCATAGACATTAAAATGATATCATAGACATTAAAACACTTTAGCGTGTATGTATGTGTATGTGTGTGTGTGTGTGTGTGTGTGTGTGTCCATCTCCATCTCTCTTTCTTGGCTAACCTAGTTAGAGTCTTATCAACTTTATTTATCTTTTTAAAGAACCATCTTTTGGTTTAGCAGACCATCTATTTTTCTCCTGTTTTCAATTTCATTGATTTCTGCTCAAATTTTTAGTTACTTTCTTTGTGATTCATATTTAAATTGTTCTTTTTTCTCGTTTTCTGAGGTGGAAGCTTAGTTTATTGATTTTAGATTTTCCTTTTTTATAAAATATGTCACTAATACTATAAGTCTACCTCCAAGTACTGCTTTTGCCACATTAAACAAATTTTGATAAAAGGTATTTTCATTTTCATTTACTTGAAAATATCTTTAGAGTTTCTCTTGAGACTTTATTAAGACATGAGTTTTGGAAGTGTATTGATTAATTTCCAGTTACTTGGGCTTTTTCAGCCATCTTTCAGTTACTGATTTCTAGTTTAATTCCATTGTGTTCAGAGAGTATACATTCTATGTTTTCTAAATTTGTTAAGGTATGTTTTACAGACCAGAATTTGATCTATCTTGGTAAATGTTTCATGTGCACTAAAGAAGAATGTATATTCTACTGTTGTTGAGTGAAAGATTCTATAAAAATATGACAACTAGGTTAAGGGAAATATGAGGATGTTTCTGAAAAGAAACTGAGATAGAATCTGATAATATGTGCAATGAGGCTCATAAATGAATAAATTAGGACCCAAAATGAAATAAGTCAGGAACCAAATTGTGGAGCTCATGGTCACTGGCCTATGGTTTCTCCCAGAATAAGGACTAGAAAAAAATAATGCATGAAAACTGAGAGTTTTCAGAGTTGGAGAGTGGCAAGTGTATTGACAGTGATACATTAAGAAAACGATGACATTTCATTTGTGAATGTGAGTGTGTGTGTATTTCATGTTTGAGAGAATTTGGAAAAGAAATATGTTCAAAATGTTTTAAAAACATTGGCTTTTGTTGGTGTTTGTAAATGACCTAAATAATTCCTGGGCTATAAACTGAGAAGCTGATTTATTATTTTTCCCACACCTTTATGTCCATTTGATTACCAGTTTGAGATAGAGATCACAGATTATTAGATAAAGTACAGCAATATGATTTAACACTAATTTATTTCTGCCTTGGGGCTGGATACAAGACTTTTGCTCCATCACGGCCTTTTACCTCTGAGCCCTTGGCATTCTTCTGTAATCCGAGTCCATAGTACACTCTCACACCCCCAATTCCCTGTTTCTCCACAGCCTTATTGCAATTAGCTTCAATCTTATTTCTTCTCTGGTGGTTCTTCTCACTAAGCCTTCAAACATTTTTCCCAGAACTTTTGAAAACCTCTATTTTGCTAGCAATCAATTTTCTCTTTAATCTCTGTCTAAATTTTTCTTTAAATAATATTTCTACCTCTTACACTAAATTGGCACTTCGACTACACAGATTATACCACCTTTTGGGGTCCGCTACTATCCATAGCCATTCTCTAATCTAGAAAGTTCATGCCATTTGATGATAACTGCATTTCCCATCTTATCTTTATCACAGTGATTAGGTACTGTCTTTCCTCTGATTTCTCAGGGACCTTAACAACTAAATCACGGTAATCCTCTGTAGTCCATGATATTGGACAGCTTTCAGTGTGTCTACAGCTGGTACACTTGATACCCAATCGTCTGATTTTTTGTGACCTTCTCTTTTAATGGTCATTGCCTCCTCTCCATGTTAGCAATCCACATACTTGGCTATACCTTATGAGTTATTTTCATCCCAAAATAACTTTAAACAAGTTTTAACACATGAAATTCTCCTGGCTTTTTATTTTTCTGCCTATGCCATGACTCCACTTCCACTGAACTTATCTTTATTTCATGTCAATATCCAGGACCTTGGCTTCTTAGTCATTTCCAACTGAAGTAGAGTATATCTACTCCAATTATATTCATCATTTTATCTATCTAGCCTAAGCTTCTTGACTTTCCATTTCAACCTTATTCTCACTTTCACCCTTGCTATTTTGATTACATCTCTTTTCCTACCCTCTGAATCATCAGCAAGGGGAAAAACAAGCTACCTCCTTTCTCCTTCCATGGCATTGATGGTGACAAACATTACCTAAATAGGATAATTGGTTCCATCTAAAATCCCAGGATACTCAATATTTATTTTCCTCTTATCCAATCCAGTTCCTTCTTGCCATCCCTGCCATTTTGTCAATGCATATATTACACATTATAATTTTCTTTTACTTTATTCAAGTCCCTAAGCATGACTCTCTTATTCACAACTGATACCTTCCTAATATTTTAGAGAGAGGATGACTACAATGCCTAATATGGCTCTGTATTTACTCACAACCTTCTTCCATCTCTTCCAAAAATGAATCATTTCCACTTCCCTGATTTATGCCCCTTCAAATCTTTTCTCAATAATTTTAATTTAAAATGTTAATTATTATTATTGTCATTAATTCTCTAATCTCACCTTTAAATCTTTTATTCCATTTTTCTCTTGATTCTTTTTCTCAACCTACAACCATATCAAAGTCTCACTTTGTTTTTAAAGAATGCTTCTTTCCATGATCTTTCTTTCCTCTTATGCCACCTTTTCTTTTCACCTTGAAAGTGTTATCTACATTTTCTTCTGCCACTGAAAGAGAGAGAACTCCAACAACAATGTGTGGATTGGATGAGTTCTCAGTGATAGTTACCTTGGTTTTCTGTCACTCATTATTGAGTCTCCAGTAATCAAGCTTCAACTCCTATAACCTTATTGTAACTGGACTCTTGATAGTTGCTATTAATCTCCTAATTTGTAAACATAATGATGAGAAGATAATGTTTTGCTACTATATGCTGATTTTTCTATTCTTGTAAGTTCGTGTATGAATATAGAGTATAATCACACAAGGCAAAAATATAAAGAAGCTGCCTGCCTCATCAAGTAGAGATTTAAATATTGCTGTACTTGTCTTCTGTGTGGTAATCACTTTAACATACCTTTATTTTCAGAACTGTAAGCAGGATCCTAAAAGCAAGACAGACTTGGGCTCAAATCCCTGGCTCTGTCACTTACTACTTTTGACTTTAGCAAACTACTCTTAGCTTTTGTTTTCTCATCTGTAAAGTGTTTATAATATCCTTTCCCAGAGTGGCTGTGATATTAAATAATTGTGCAAAAATGCCTTGCTCTCCGAGTAAGCACTGAACAGAAGTTGTTTCCTTTTTTATCTCCTGCTTTTACCTCTCCCTTTAAGATGGATTTGCTTCCCATGATATGTCTTATCGTGTCTCGTACACTCTACTTTTTAAACAAACAGTGAGTGACCAATGAAGAGGTTTCTACAATTTCCCCTGAGATAGTGTTTTACAGATTAACAGATCTCATTGCCGTGGAATGCTTCCTGATCTTTGGCTGAAGTAAATAGCTCACTAGTACCATATATAGAAAATTATGATGAGCAGAGTTTATGACTTGATACTTTTCCATCAACTATGGACAAAGAAAAATTAGGTTTCATTTTAAATCACTGTCTTGAACCACTATCGTCCAGTTTTTTTTAGTATGGTATTTATATTTTTTATTCTCATTATGAGAACCAGCTATTTCCCTAGGTGAATTTTAAATTAACATGTAAGATTTAATCACTTTAAGTAATGTTTTAAAATGTCTCTTCCTCTTGATCATTATAGCACCCTCTAGAGAATATCTCGTATATTGTTTATCCCTTGTTCATTATCTTCAATAAAACTTAACATTATGAATATGATTCTAAATAAACACTAACAGAAGGCATCTCATTATTTTATGGTATAAAGTTTTAAGATTTTGTGTACAATATTGTATTTCAACCATCATTTCTCGGCCAGTATTCACTGAATATATGTTTGTTCCTTTATATTCATTAATCTCATTTAGACTTCTGGCTTTAGAATTCTGGCTTTATGGAGTTGTCCTTTAACTTTAAATAAGAGAGGTTTAATGGTAAACTTTTTGCTATGTTGGTTTTACCATACAATTTCACCATATTTCCCTTTCAGTATGTCCTGAGATAAAAATTTGTTACGAACTTATGTTTAATTAGACAGAGTGAAATGAGGTAATTATTTTGTGACTTTGATCAATGGAAATAAACACCCTGGATAATTCAAGGCCATTTCCCACTTTTTCTTTAATAACATTTACTGAAAAGTGACAGTGAATGTTTAGGTACTTGTCCCAATCTTCTTCCATGTGCCTGAGTAAACATAGCTAATGGGTCTGTTTTACATAATAAAATGTTATGGAAAATTCAAAACACAAGCCTGGCAGGGACTTCCAGAGGTCATCTGGAGCACCTCGCTTACTCTGAGCAGGCTTCCTATAAATTTTTCTTTAAAGAGAATGTCTGGGCGAAGGACACAGAAGACCGGTGATTTCTGCATTTTGAACTGAGGTACTGGGGTCATCTCACTAGTGAGTGCCGGACAATTGGTGCTGCT
>NW_012112030.1:16188475-16230168 GCF_000951035.1 Colobus angolensis palliatus
TATCAGCTTGATAAAGACGAAATTAATAGGAATAAATAAGTTCTATATTTCACTTCAAATTTCAGTCGTATATGTATAAAGTGTGGGACAGGAATGGGGAGGAATAACAAGGTAGAGGGAAGAAGGTGATTGGATCAAAGCTTGTACTGTGGCCATGTTTCAGAGCATTAAACTGATGTGCTGGTTTCTACCTCACCTAAGGCAACCATTTATCCTCCCAATCTACCAGGAGAATGGATGATCATCTACTGCTGTAGAGACAGTTCACCAGGGAGAACAAATGTGCCATATACTTAGCTTATATGATCAAATGACACTATCAAACAGAGTGTGAACTTAAGAACAGTCTTTCTTTTGTTTCCTCTCTTCCCATATAAAAGACTCTCAGCTACAGGGAAGCAGAAAAGCTCAGAGAGAAAAAGATAAATAAGTTAGGGCTAGGAACAACATGTAGATACATCAGTGGGTGATTCCCCATGAGATCTCGAGGATTGGTTAAAAAAAAAAAAATTAGTGCCTTTGGGAGGCCAGGGTGGGTGGGTCATTTGAGGTCAGGAGTTCGAGACCAGCCTGGCCAACATGGTGAAACCCTGCCTTTACTAAAAATACAAAAATTAGCCAGGCGTGATGGTGGGTGCCTATAGTCTCAGCTACTCGGGAGGCTGAGTCAGGAGAATCACTTGAACTCAGGAGGTGGAGGTTGCAGTGAGCTGAGATCGTGCCACCACACTCCAGCCTGGGTGACACAGAGAGACTCTGTCTCAAAAAATAAAATAAAATAAAATTGTGCCTTGTGTATCCCTTTGTAAACTCAGTGTAGTTGAGATTGTTGATTCTGTTATTCTTAACTGGTATCCATTGTAAGCCAAGCATTATCTGTACTTCTCACACCCAAAAAATCATCTCACGTTTAGGAAGAAGATAGATTATCTAAATCCACCCTTGTCTACTGTTCTTCTGAATTATGTGTTCCACTCACCTTGCCTGCATTTTTGTAGGACCAGACCACTATTGATTTTACTCCTGATCTTGTCCTAAATTAATGAATAGCAGAGCTTCTAACGGCAACTATTTATATGCTGCTGCTTGCATAATAGCAAGTAGTTATTATGACCCTGTGGTGACCCTGTATTACAGGGTCATCATGGGATAAGCTTCCCTTCTCTGAATACCCCTGACTTCTCTTCACCACACCATCAGGTAAAGTTGTATGGTTTAATCAGAACTGGCTGAATGGCTGGGGTAAACAAAGGAAGATACTCTGCTGGGTTTTGCATCTCCCCAGATTTTCTTGACCCACTATCGCCTTAGTTCTAGCCACTTGCTCAGTAGATAACTTTAGCTGCCTTGCTATTTGCCTTCCTCATCTTCTACTGCTGCTACCTTTCTTAGCCTCGCCAGGTAAGGTCTGGGTTTTGGCACAACCTTCATTATGCCCACCAGCATGGGAACCATAGTGGCTTTGGCACTCAAGTCTAACTTAACTGGACCAAGAGAGACTCTACCTCTTTCTACCAATTCCATGCCAATTCAGATGAAACACATCAACTCTAAGAGTGGGATCTGGCTTCCTGGAGTGCCCAGGTACACAAGTGGGAAATGCAGAGGCATTAATGCCCATGCAATGAATTGAACTTGGACTCACATAGTGCAGGACATTGAAAAGGCTAGTTTTAAAACTTTAAACTTTTATCACATCTATGGCCTTCTTTCTACCCCATCATATTCAGGAGATGATTTTTTACCTCTGCTTCATGTAGAAAATTCATTAATTTATTTTCAACTTCTCAAATATATGAGTACCCACTAGTGGCTGGCGATTATTATGTAGTAAGCAACGAAAAGAAACTGTATCATATGGGAACTCCCTCAATCTTCTACCAAATCTATAAATCTGGTTATGTCTGCTGCCATTCATCCTCATGTCCCCTTATGCTTCATCCACCGTAGCTGAGACTGATGGATATGTGGAGCTGCAAGGAAGGCTGAGAAATTTAACCCTGGAAAGGCAAATGGGGTAGTCATGATTGGTTTTAACCAAATGATATTTATTTTCTGGGAATTAGTACAATGTTCCTATGTATAAAATCAGAGTTTTTTTGTTACCAAAACAGGTTGTAGAACTATCCCTGTAGGTAATAACAAGGAGGGCATCTGTGGCTGAGGATTTGCATCACTGTTGCATTTTAGCAGCATGCTCAATCCTGGCTCAGAGTCATTGTTCTATGAACCTTTGTACCTTCCATATATTTCTCCAATTTTAGAGACAGTGCTTTGAATGTTCCAAAGCTTGCAAAATTAAAAATCCTGGCTGGGTATGGTGGCTCACACCTGTAATCTCAGAACTTTGGGAGGCTAAGGCAGGAGGATCACTTGAGATCAGGAGTTGAAGACCAGTCTGGGCACTATAGTGAGACTGCACCTCTACAGATTTTGTTTTTAAATTGGCCAGGTGTGGTGGTACACACCTGTTGTCCTAGCAACTTGGGAAACTGGGGCAGGAGGATACCTTGAACTCAGAAGTTTGAGGCTACGGTGAGCCATGATCACACCACTGCACTCCAGTCTGGGTGGTACAGTGAGACCCTGTCTCTAAAAAAAGTTCTTTTAAAAAAACAACGAAAATCCTAAAGCAATCGTCAAAACTGCAGCAGATTTTGACTCCCAATTGAGAAAGATAAACATGTCAACACATCTGCCATCAGCTCTTTCTCTCCTTGAAAAATAATAATTTCTTAGGAATCTGTGAGGCTATTGCAGCTAGACTATAAAGCATTTTCTAGATGATGATGTAATGAGGACATTTTTAATACTTCCTCAATTTGGCAAATCGTTATAATGCTATGCCTAGTTTTCCCACTGTAACAACCAGTTCAGAACTAGGCATTATGAAATTGTAACTCAAATTGTGGCAAAACCTCCACAATGATTTTCTGTATATTCCAGAAACCATAGTGGTTTGGGTCTACCGAACCACAATTATTTACACCACTTTTCTATCGGTTTAATAATCATGATGAAAATTTTTTCCTGATCCAACCTAATGTGAATATTTTAATCTGAGCTATAGCTGAGTACTTAACTGCAGATCTGAAATCTTGGTTGATAATTCCTCGGGGATAACCCTAGTAAAATTAGGCCTCCTCAATGTTCAGTCTTCAAGTGGAGTCATATTAAAAGACAACACACAGGAATTCTAGAATCCTTGAAGAATAATGTCAGTCTTCAAGGCAGATTTTTTCCTAAGGGAGCAGGCAACATACAACACAGAAAAGTAATTCTCTTGAGACATTACTCCACCCCTGCCTTTAATTTTCACTCTCATATGAACCAGTAAGAAATATTCCCTTTCTCTCTGGCCACCAGGCAGATGCCCTCACTCATTTCTGCAGTTTCTGCAAGCATAGATACGGCATTATACTCAAACTCCTACTGCCCTGAAGTCTCATTATCTTCCTGGCTGCACTCATCACATCTAATGTGGAACTGCTCTTGTTGATAGATGGACCAGACACTGAGATGGCATTTAGGGTGCAAGATTGCATAAGAGATCAATGCCAGGGAAGGAATGGAAAAGAACTAGAGAAGCTGAACTCCAGTACAGGCCTAACAAAGCCTCCGTCAGCCCAGTAAGGAACTCTGAAATAAGTACTGACCACTGGAATATGCTTTAAGATGGCAAGACTGATATATCCAACCTCACTCCATGACTAAGTGTGGAAGATCCTGGGAAAAACTACATGCCGGCAAGACAACTCTCTTCAGCTGGGGACAATTACAAAGGAACTGCAGCTGAAGACTGTCTGCTGCTCACACTCTTTTCAGGAGAGCAAAAGGAACTGTCTTGAAGGGGAATTGGGGAGTAGAGCTGTGTCTCCCCTACAGGTGTAGTCTATAGTATAATCAACCCTTGTGCTGCTCAAATCTCTTTCTCCATAGAAGTCAATTGATGTTATAGCTAATGTTTTCTAGTCTTTTTCCTTTCCTCTCATGTTTTTAAACAACTAACCAGGACATGCATCACTGCCTATGAGCCTATATATCCTACTCAGATTCAGTGCTCCTCCTGGTTCACAACCAGTGAATGTTTAAACAGATTGCTAATGTGCCAGGGGCTGTCTGTGTTTCATTACTGTCAAAATGGGCTCCTCATTGTCAATCAGGTAATGAATGAACAGCTCCCAAATTCCATCTTATCAATTGCTTGTTGGACCACTGCTAGTACCGATGATCACAGGTTGCGGTTTCTAGAAGCAGACACTGAGACAGAGAGTTCAAAGGGCAAGTTATTTATCAATTACCATCAGCTGCAATGGGAAGGAATTTGGCAAAGGAAAAAGTCAAACCGCAGTGCAGAGCTGACAAAACCTTAATCCTGCAAGGAGCTCTTGAGTGAATATAGCCCATCAGAGAGTTTGATGTTTGGGCCAAAGTAGCTGGCCTTTCTACTCCTGCCTCACTCAGTCACCAGTTGCAGCCTGCCCCTGGGAAAGGCACGACTTTAGATGAGGAAGTCTCTTTCGCTGCGTCCAACTGGGAAGGAGCTGACAGCTGTAGGCTGTTTGCTCACCACTCTCCCTTCAGCTGGTCAGTAAGTCCTCGAAAAGAATTCTGGTTCTTTGTATTTGTTTCTACTGCAGTTGTGCTAGGGCACGGAGGAGAAAGGAATGTTTGGTGAAGATGGTGCAGATAAGATTTGTTTTTCATGAATTCAGAGTTCAAGAGGGTAATATCAAGCACCTGGGAAAAGGAATGGAGTGAAAATTTGAGTCAGAAAAAGAAAATCCAGAACATTATGGGTGTTAGAACACAGGAGGGGATAGAGAGGTTTTCAGTTTGGAAGATGATGAGAAAAGTAGAAATAAGGGGTATTGTTCACTTCCACATTTCTAAGCCATTTGGCCCCATGATTTTAATTGCAGCTGTAAAGGGAGGTGAGGCAGTCGTTTGTGGAGTTAGACCTATTTGCTCCTGGTCTGAAAAAGTAAATGGCAGCAATGAGCAGCTGCAAACGAGCCAGAAATTCTGGGTCCTGCATGGATATTTAAACTCAGGGCATGGTGTTAATGTTTCTGTGTCCGTATTTTAATCCTCTTAGCTGACTTGGAAGACTTAAGTCTGAGACTTAACAGAACCTGTCAGAGCTGATGGGATAATGTAGAGCAGATTTGTCGTTCTCACATACAAGAGATGCCAGCTCTCTAGAGCCTTAATTTTAACACAGAGCTTAGCGTCCCTTAGGTCAGCCACTAATTCATCAGAATTAAGAGGAATGAACAGGTGCAATTTTCTTTGTAGTAAAAAAGTTAATAATAAAACTGTTAGGGTGCACTGTATGCAGAAATTGAGACCACTTGGATATTTGCCATGTGGCTTATAACCTCAGAAAGGTATTTTTTATTTTTATATCAAAGATCACTTATACCTATGTCTATACCTTTAAAAGAAAAATAGTATGCTGCTCTATGAAGTTCTGTTTTTATTGAACAATAGGTAAATTGCATCTTTCTACGTCAATGAATATATGACAAAATTATGACCACTTATATTTCATTAATGACCACTTGTATTGCATTATATAGTTTTGTCATAATGCATTTAGAAAGTCCTCTGCATTTAAATATGTTGTATTTTCTGTTTTTGTATTTTTAAAAAAAAAGTCTCTGGTGACTCTCTTAGTCCCTTTATGCCTGCGGACTTATATACAATTATCTCTTTACATTAAATATCTATAAGTTAAATAGCTGAGTCAAAGTATCTAAATACATGTTAAAAGTTACCAAATTGCTCTCCAGGAAAGCAGTCTAAATGCCTTACCTGACCCAAGTCAGGTAAGAATGTTCTACAACCTTCCCAATATTGTATTTAAGAATTTATTTCATCTCTGCCAATTTCATGCTCAAATATTGTATCCCTTTTAAAAAATGTTATATTTTAGTATTAGTGAAATTGACTATTTTGTCATGTGTTTTTTGAAAATTTATTTTAATCTTTTGTGAAATTACTTCCGTGTGTTCTTAGCTTAATTCTCTATTTGTAGTTTTGTCTTTTTTTTCTCTTTTTATTTTTTGATACAGAGTCTCGCTGTCACCCAGGCTAGAGTGAAGTGGTGCTGTCTCGGCTCACTGCAACCTCAGCCTCCAGGGTTCAAGCGATTCTCCTGCCTCAGCCTCCTGAGTAGCTGGGATTACAGGTGCACGCCACCATATCCAACTATTTTGTATTTTGAGTAGAGACCAGATTTCACCATGTTGGTCACTCTGCTCTTGAACTCCTGACCTTGTGATCCACCCACATTAGCTTCCCAAAGTGCTGGGATTACAGGCATGAGCCACGGCACCCAACCTTTTTGTCCCTGTTTTTTTAGATTTAATATTTAATTATTTAATTAAATAATTAAATATTTTAATTAAATATTTAATATTTAAAAATATTTTTTTGAAAATTGTATATATCAAGGATATTTACTCTGTGCCTTACTTCATGTATATATTATCTTTTTCATGACTTTATGTAAAAGTTTGTATTTTAAATTAAAATTTTAAATTTAAAACTGTTCCAATTCAACCCAAAGTTCCCTATGGTCTAATGCTCAAAATAATGTGCCACATTCTAACATAATACAAATACTTACAGTTTGTTTTTCATAATTAAAAATTTTAATCCATCTGAAATTTATTCGAGTGCCAGAGTTTAAGACATCTGAACACACTTTTCTCTTTCAGTTAGTGAGACACCTGAGCCAAGAGCGTTTATTGAAGAATCAATTTTTCTCTCATTGATATATACTTGGTATGACTATGGTCTTTGAATCCTCTTGTATTGATTTGTCTCTATATTCTGCTCTCATAATTATACTGCTTTCATTACTGTAGCTATATTATATAAATACCTTAAAGAATAGCTATTAATGCATTCTTTGTATTAAAAGTTGCAACTCAAATTTTAGAAATTGCAATACCTACTAGCTGAAGCAAACAGTTTAAGCTCACAGAATCCAAGAACGGTTTGACAACTTTGCTTTGATACTTTCCTCAAGGCAGCAATGACTCAAGAACAAGGGAAACCAGAAGGAAACCCTAAGGCCCTTCCTCCCTGGACATGCCAGCCTCCTTTTCTCACTATTCTTACTCTCAGGGTGGGAAACATGGCTGTTGACAGCTTTTAGTTTAAGGCTTTAACTCTCAGATTGAAACTAGTTTCAAATTTTGTCTATGGGCTTGTTAGAATTTCCTGACAAGACACATATTAGCTCAGCTCAGGTTTGGCATCCACCATTTTACATAGTCCATGCAGGCGAGTACCTGCGAGGATGATTATGTCCTTGGCGGAAACTTTGTAAAGAGTTTTGGAATGCATTAGTAGGTTCATAAATTATAAACAAATTGTTTTGAAGTTATGGTTAGAATTGTGTTTGGAAAAATATTTTGACAAGGGAAATGCAAAATGTTTAAGTAATTATGACAATGGTTTTGTTTTCTCTTGCTTTAATGTTATATTAAGTTTGCTGTTTAAAAAGCGGTTTAAGTGAGGGAAGTACATGCTTGGTACTGGTTATGAAAGAGTATCTTTAGGCTATGTGAATGTGTTGAGAAGTCCAGAAGTTTTTTATGACATAACAATGGGCAGCCATGAGCTGGTCACATAAATTAGGCATCCAGACTCTACCTACAGTGGTAGAGTAGTGAATTAAATACTTCCTACATATAAAACTGGAAGATTGGAAGAGGAAATAGAGATTATTTTATTCATTTATTACTATAAAATAGGTTGCTGCAAAAGTAATTGTGGTTTTGCCATTACTTTTAATGACATGCAAGAAAATTCCGTTTTCATCAAATTAAAACAAGAAGTGGGCTTTAATTATGACTTTCATTTTTACTATCATTCCATGATTCTTAACCTTCAGCAAGTCTTTCTTTCTAGCTCTCATCGTATTTGTTCACAGTCTAGTCTTTTTTCTTGTCAGTCTCACCTCCTAACCTGTCAGCTTCTTTAGGTCAGGAACTTTCTTATTTCTCTTTGAGTGCTAAGAAGCAAAATGCTGTTTTTAAACATGTTGGTGCTCTATACATGCTTTTTATAAATAACTTAAAAAATAAAGATAGCATAGATACAACAGAATTTAGAGTAGACTAGAAACTAGGTTACTTATTTTTATACGTTCAAGTATTTTACATAATTACATTTTATATGAATTTTTTCCTTAGGCCTTTATCTCTTCCTTTACTGTAGTTCTACCAATTACTTATATGCTACATATCTTGTAGAGAGTATAACTCATATCTTCTTTTTCTCTTGAACTGAGAGGCATTTTTTTTCTTCCTGAAGTGTGTTCATTGAATAGAAAAACTAAATATTGTATATTAATCAATGGATGTTATATGCAGGACATTAGTTCATAGTATAATATTTCATAGTGGGAGAAGAGTTCACTAAGATATAATATACAATATTGCCAACTTAACCTCACATCAAATGAGCGAACAAGCAGAGGTGTCCAAAGGCTTTGGGTGGGTTTATATGCTCTGTGAAAAGAAATGCCCTCAAGATTAACAGTCTATGAACTCGGAACTTATATTGAGCTCCTAGAGTGAAAGTAAATAATCAAAAATGTACTTTCAATTATAAGTTTCATTATAGTATATTCTATACACAAGCAAGTGCACAAGGGTGCAACTGGGTAAGTTTTGACATATGTGTGCACCTACCCAATCACAAATCATTCCCCAAAGTTCCCTGGTGTTCCTGGTTCCCTGGTGCACCTCTTGTCTTTCCCAGTCCTCCTCCCCAGGCAACCACTTATCTGTCTTCTGTCACTGTTGAATAGTTTTCATTTTCTATAGTTGTATATGAATAAAATCATATGTTATATATTCCTTTATTTGGTCTGGCTTCTTTCACTAAGTGTAATTATTTTACAACTCACCCATGTCTTTTATGTATTATTTTTTCAAGATGCACTCATGCTTCCTTCACTAAGTATAATTATTTTGACATTTATTCATGTTTTTCATATTTCATTAGTTCATTTCTTCTTATTGCTAAGTTTTATTTTATTGTGTAGATATACCACAGTTTGTTTATCCTTTTACCTCTTTATGGACATTTGAACTGTTTCCAGTTTTTGGCTATTACAAAATAAAGCTGTTCTGAACTTCATATGTAAGTCTTTGTTGGAAGTTTACTTTCTTTTCTCTTGAATAAAATAGCTAGGATTTGGATGGCTGGGTCATACAGTGCATGTTTTCTAAACAATTGATTTATTCATTATTTGTTGGTTTATTCATTAACCTCCCCCACCCATCCACCAACTACCATAGTATTAGCCGTTCTAACAGGAGGATAGTGGTATCTCATTGTGGTTTTAATTTGCATTTTCCTCATGACTAATGATGTTGAGTGTGTTTTCATGTGCCTTTTCACCATCTCTATTAGTTTCCTTTGACTGGTATCATAAACTATCACGAATTTGGTGGATTTAAAAAAGAAAATTATTCTCTGACAGTTCTGGAGCCTAGCTGCCTAAAATCAGTTTCCCTGAGTCAAAATCAAAGTGCTGGCAGGGCTGTGCTCCCTCCAGATGCTATAGGGGAGAATCCAGTTCCTTGTCCTTCCCAACATTCAGAGCAACATTCCTTGTATTCCTTGATTTACAGCCTCTCCCTCCATTGTCAAGGCCAGTGGGGAAGCACCTTCCTCTCTTCTTGGAGTCAAAGCATCCTGTGTCTGCCTCTTATAAAGAACATATGATTGCATTTAGGGCCCATTCGGTTTATCCAGGATAATCTCCCAATCTCAAATTCTCTTTTTTTTTTTTTTTTTTTTGAGGCGGAGTCTCACTCTGTGGCCCAGGCTGGAGTGCAGTGGCCAGATCTCAGCTCACTGCAAGCTCTGCCTCCCGGGTTTACGCCATTCTCCTGCCTCAGCCTCCCGAGTAGCTGGGACTACAGGTGCCCGCCACCTCGCCTGGTTAGTTTTTTGTATTTTTTTTTAGTAGAGACGGGGTTTCACAGGGTTAGCCAGGATGGTCTCGATCTCCTTACCTCGTGATCCGCCGTCTCGGCCTCCCAAAGTGCTGGGATTACAGGCTTGAGCCATCGCACCCGGCCTCAAATTCTTTAATCACACCTGCAAAGTCCTTTTTAAATTTTTATTTTGCCAAATAAGGTAGCTTTCACAGGTTCCAGAGATAAAGATGTGGATAAATTTTGTGAAGCCATTTTTCAGCCTACCATGCCATTTATTATTTCTTCTTTGGTAAAGTATATGTTCAAATCTTTGGCTTATTTTTTTGTTGTTGTCCATTTGTTTGTTTTGTTTTCATAAGGTTGTTCTCTTTTAATTCTGTTTTGAGAGTTTTCTTTTATATATTCTGGATATAAGTTCTTTATAGAATATGTACTTTGCAAATATATATTTACACTCTCAGTTTGGCTTTTCCTGCATTATCCTAAAAGTATTTTTTGAAGAGCAGAAATTCTTAAGTTTTTGAAAAAATTTTATTTCAATAGCTTTTGGGGTAAAGTGGTTTTTGTAAAATGGCTGAATTACAGAGTGGCGAATTCTGAGATTTTAGTGTACCTATTAAGCAATTAGTGTACACTGTACCTAATACGTAGTTTTTTATCCCTGGCCCCCTTTCTACCACCTCTCTCTGACTCCCTAAAGTTAATTATCTCACTCTGTATGCCTTTTCATTCACAGCTTACCTCCAACTTATGCGCAAGAACGTAGTTTTTGGTTTTCCACTCCAGTGTTACTTAGAATAGTGGCCTCCAGCTCCATCCAAGTGGCTGCAAAATACATTATTTCATTCTTTTTTATGGCTGAGTAGTAGTCCATGATGTATATATACCAGATTTTTCTTTATCCACTCATTAGTCAATGGGCACTTAGGTTGGTTCCACATCTTTGCAAATATGAATTATGCTGCTATAAACATAGGTATGAAAGTATCTTTTTCATATAATGATTTATTTTCCTTTGGGTTGATATCCACTGGTGGGATTCTGTATTGAATGGTAGATCTACTTTTAGTTCTTTAAGGAATTCCTATACTCTTTTTCATAGAGGCCGTTCACATTTACATTCCCACCAGCAGTGTATAGGCATTCGTTTTTCCCCATATCCACACCAACATCTCTTGTGTTTTTGACTTTTTACTAATGACCATTCTTGCAGAAATAAGGTGGTATCTCATTGTGGTTGTAAGTTGCATTTCCCTGATACTTAGTGATGTTGAGCATTTTTTCATAAGCTTATTGGCCATTGGTATATCTTCTTTGAGAAATGTCTATTCATGTCCTTTGCCCAGTTTTTGAATTTGTTTTTTGCTTGATTATTTGTTTAAGTTACTTGTAGATTCTGGATACTAGTCCTTTGTCAGATGCAGAGTTTGCAAGTATTTTTTCCCATTCTGGTGGGTTTTCTGTTTACTCTGATTATTATTTATTTTGCTGTGCAGAAGCTTTTAGTTTAATTAGGTCCTATTTATTTTTATTTTTGTTGCATTTGGTTTTGAGGTCTTATTCATGAATTCTTTGCCTAGGCAGATGCCTAGAAGAGTTTTTCCAATGTTGTCTTCTATAATTTTTATGATTTTAGGTCTTATATTTAAGTATTTGATCTATTTGAGTTTATTTTTGTATAAGGACATGGGGATCCAGTTTCATTTTTCTATATGTGGCTTGCCAGTTTTCCAAGCACCATTTATTAAATATCATTCATCAATTTATGTTTCATATGCTTTGTTGCAGATCAGTTGGCTGCACACATTTGGCTTTATTTCTGGGTTCTCTATTCTGTTCCCATGGTTTATATGCCTACTTGTTTTTACCAGTACCATGCTGTTTTGATAACTATCACCTCACAGTATAATTTGAAGTTGAGTAATGTGATGCCTCCAGATTTGTCCTTTTTGCTTCTGATTTCTTTGGCTATTTGGGTTCTTTTCTGGCTCCATATGAATTTTAGGATTGCTTTCTCTAGTTCTGTGAAAATAATGTTGGCGTTTTAAGAGGAATTGCATTGAATTTGTAGATTGTTTTGGGCAGTATGGTCATTGTCACAGTATTGATTCTTCCAATCCATGAGCATGGAATGTATTTCCATTTGTGTGTGTCATCTATGATTTCTTTCAGCAGTGTTTTGTAGTTCTCCTTGTAGAGATCGTTCACCTCTTTGGTCTATTCCTAGGTATTTTGTTTTTCTTTTGAAGCTGTTATAAAAGGGATTGAGTTTTTTATTTGATTCTCAGCTTGGTCGATGTTGGTGTATAGCAGTATTCTGCATCTATTGAAATGATCATATGGTTTTTTATTTTAATTCTGTTTATGTGATGTATCTCATTTATTGACTTGTGTACGTTAAATCATCCCATCATTCCTGGGGTGAAACCCACTTGATCATGATGCATAATCTTTTTGACGTGGTGTGGGATTCAGTTAGCTAGTATTTTGTTGATAATTTCTGCATCTGTGTTCATCAGGGATATTTATCTGTAATTTTCTTTTCTCGTTGTGTCCTTTCCTGATTTTGGTATCAGGAGAATACTGGCCTGATAGAATGATTTAGGGAGGATTCTGTCTTTCTCAGTCTTTTGGAATAGTTTCTGTAGGAATTGTACCAATTCTTGTTTCAATGTCTGGTAGAATTCAGCTGTGAATCCATCTGGTCCTGGGCATTTGTTGTCGGCAATTTTTAAATTACTGATTCAATCTTGCTGCTTGTTTTTGGTCTGTTCAGGGTTTCTATTTTTTCCTGATTTAATCTAGGAAGGTTGTATGTTTCCAAGAATGTATCTATTTCCTCTAGGTTTTCTAGTTTGTGTGCATAAAGATGTTCATAGCAGTCTCAAATGATCTTTTGTATTTCTGTGGTGTCAACTATCATGTCTCCAGTTTCATTTCTAATTGAGCTTACTTGGATCTTCTCTCTTCTTTTCTTGGTAATCTTGCTAATGGTTTATCAGTTTTGTTTATATTTTCAAAGAACCAGCTTTATGTTGCGTGGATCTTTTGTATTGTTGTTTGTTTGAATTTCATTTAGTTCTGCTCTGATCTTTGTTATTTCTGTTCTTCTGCTAGCTTTGGGTTTAGTTTGTTTTTGTTTTTCTAGTTCCTTGAGGTATGACCTTAAGTGGTCAATTTGTGCTCTTTCAGACTTTTTGATGTAGGCATTTTATGACATAAACGTTCCTCTCAGTGCTACTTTTGTGGTATCAGAGAAGTTTTGAATTATCATTGTGTTAATATCATCACTAAATTCAAAGAATTGTTATATTTCCATCTTGATTTCATTGTTAACCCAGAAATCGTTCAGGATCGGGTTATTTAATTTCCATATATTTGTATAGTTTTGAGGGTTCCTTTTGGAGTTGATTTCTGGTTTTATTCCACTATGGTCTGAGAAGGTACTTGATATGATTTTGATTTTTTAAAATTTATTGAGACTTGTTTTGTGGCCTATCATGTGGTCTATCTTAGAGAATGTTCCATTTGCTGATGAGAAAAATGTCTATTCTGTAGTTCTTGGGTAGAATGTTCTGTAAATATTTGTTAAGTCCATTTGTTCTACCATGTCATTTAAGTTCACTGTTTGTTGACTTCCTGTGTCAATGATCTATCTAGTGCTCTCATTGGTGTATTGAAGTCTCTCACTATTATTGTGTTGCTATCTCATTTATTAGATCTAATAATAATAGCCTTATGAATCTATGAGCTGCAGTGTTAGGTGTATATAAATTTAGGATTGTAGTATCTTCTTGTCAGATTGATCCTTATATGATTATATAATGACCTTTGTCTTTTTTCACTGTTGTTGTTTTGAAGTTGTTTTGTCTAAGAATAGCTACTCCTGCTTGCTTTTGGTTTCCATTTGTGTGGAATATTTTTTCCACCACTTTACCTTGAGTTTTTTTTTTTTTTCTTTTGAGATGGAGTCTCGCTCTGTCATGCAGGCTAGAGTGCAGTGGTGTGACGTCGGCTCACTGCAAGCTCTGCCTCCTGGGTTCATGCCATTCTCCCTCCTCAGCCTCCTGAGTAGCTGGGACTACAGGTGCCCACCACCACACCCAGCTAATTTGGTTTTGTATTTTTTTTTTTTTTTTTGAGACAGAATTTCACTCTTATTGCCCAGGCTGGAGTGTAATGGCATGATCTTGGCTCACTACAACCTCCACCTCCCAGGTTCAAGTGGTTCTCCTGCCTCAGCCTCCTGAGTAGCTGGAATTACAGGCATACGCCACCATGCCCAGCTAATTTTGTATCTTTAGTACAGACAGACTCCATGTTGGTCAGGCTGGTCTCGAACTCCTGACCTCAGGTGATCTACCCGCATCAGCCTCCCAAAGTGCTGGGATTACAGGAGTGAACCACCACAGCTGGCCTTACCTTGTGTTTATATGAATCATTCCATATTAGTTGAGTCTCAAAGACAGTAGATATTTGGTTTGTGATTTCTTTTTTTAATCCATTCTACCATTCTGCATCTTTTAAGCAGAGCACTTAGGCCATTTTCAATCCATATTAATATTGAGTGAGGTACTGTTCTCTTTGTCATGTTAATTGTTATCTAGATAGCTCATACTTCTTCTTGTGTGACTCTTTTATAGACCCTGTATGTTTTAAACTTTCAAGAGGTTCTATTTTGGTGAATATCAAGCTTTTGTTTCAAGGTTTAGAATTCCTTTTAGCATTTCTTGTAACGCTGGTTTGGGTGTGATTAATTTCCTGAGCATTTATTTGTCTGAAAATAACTTTATATCTCCCTCATTTGTGAAACTTAGTTTTTCTAAATACAAAATTCTCAGCTGACAGTTATTCCGTTTAAAGACACTGAAGATAAGAACCCAATCCTTTCTGCTTTGTAAGGTTTCTGTTGAGAAGTCTGCTGTTAGTCTAATAGGTTTTCCTTTATAGGTTACTTGATGCTTTTGTCTTATTGCTTTTTATGTTGACTTTAGATAGCCTGATGACTATATGCTTCAGTGATGATTTTTTTTGTAATGAATTTCTCAGGAGTTCTTCAAGCTTCTTAGACTTGGATAGTCAAATCTCTAGCGAGGCCTGGGAAGTTTTTCTCAACTATTCCCTCAAATAAGTTTTCTCTTCTTCCTCAGGAACACTGGGTATTCTTAAGTTTGGCTGTTTTACATATCCCATATTTATTGGAAATTTTGTTCATTTCTTTTGACTGTGTTTTATTTTCATCCGATTGGGTTAACTCAAATGATTTGTCTTCAAACCCTGAAATTCTTTCTTCTACTTGTTCTAGTCTATTATGAAAACTTTCTACTTCATTTTACAATTCCCTAAGTGTGTCTTTTATTTTTAGAAGTTCTGATTGGTTCTTCTTTTTGATATATATCTCTAGAAATTTTTTTATTCATATCCTGAACTGATTTTAAACTTTATGTTGTTTTACACCTTTCTATCTCCTTGAGTAGTTTAATAATCAACCTTCTGAATTCTTCATCTGTTTTTTTGTTTTTTTTTTTAGATGGAGTCTTGCTCTGTCACTCAGGCTAGAGTGCAGTGGTGTGATCTTGGCTCACTGCAACCTCTGCCTCCCAAGTTCAAGAGATTTTCCGGCCTCAGCCTCCCAAATAGCTGGGATTACAGGAGTGTGCCACCACGCCTGGCTAATTTTTGTATTTTTAGTGCTATTTCAAAGATTTCATCTTGGTTTGGATCCATTGTTGGACAGCTAGGAGCTAGTGTGATCTTTCTGGGGTGTTATAAAACCCTGTTTTGTCAAATTACCAGAGTTACTTTTCTAGTTCCCTTGCATTCGGGTAGACTATTTCTTCTAATTATTCTTGAATTTATGTTTTATTTGACTGTGTTGTTTTTAATGTTTTTCCACTTAAGGATGTGAGTTTAATGCTTATGGTTAATTATAGGCTAATTTGATTCTTGGTACATTCATGGCTGAAGACTCTGTACGAGCTCCTTGGTTATAGATAGTCTTTGTATAATGGCTTTCTCATGTGCTGCTTATAGTAGCAATGTGCTCAGTGTGTGAGCAAGTTCACGCTCTCCTATGAGGCTGGAAGGGTAGAGGTCTCTGGAAGCTTATCTCATAACTCGTAGTGTGCACTTATTTATTCATTTATTTATTATTCCCTAGTATTTTATTTACTGATTTGATGGTTTAGGCTTCAGGCTAGCAGGGGAGGTATCCCTGGGTAGGAACTGGATGTGGCTAAAGCAGGTGGGTAAATGTAACATTCAAGGGTGAGCAGAGGTCCCAGCCTTGACAGAGGTGGCTGGAGGAGCTTTCAGTGAGTCACACTGATGTCTTATGAGGGGGAAGAGTTGGAGCCACCTCAGCTCCCCTCCCAGGTCAGCAGGAAAGCTATGTATCTCTCAGGCACACTCCTGCCCCAGTGCTCTGGCTATTCAGATCAGAGAGGCACCTCTTTTCATCTGTGGGAATGTTGATGTTTCAAGTAGAGAGGAACTGGGACTCCGTCTCTCACGCAAGCCTGAACCTGGAGCACGCTCCTTCTGCAGGGATACAGTCATCCTGACATGTTCCAGAAAGGCTGTCTATAGTTGCACTCATGCCAAGCTCCCATGACAGAATCCCCAGCTATGCCTGTGGTGTTGTACGATGGGGGAAAGATATCACCTTCTCCAGGACCCTTCAAACACACAAGGACTGTCTGACTGTTGGGTTAGAGCTGCAGTTTCCCTGCCGGCAGAAAGATTCATTGCTTTAGGCCTGCCATCTAAATTCTTTTGTCCCATGGGGTGTTGCCTTGATGTTGTGCACTCCCCCTTCCCCTAGTAGTGGGAGTCTCCGTAAGCCAGACTACTGTGAGTGTTGTTGCTCCTCTAGGTCTAGCCGCCCAGTGAAATTGCCACACTCCAGGCTGGTGCTGGGGAATGTCTTCAAGGGATCCAGTTATGTGACCTGTCTTCAAGTCTCCCAACATAGGTAGCAGCACCAGCTCTAATGAAGGTGGCAGGAGAATGACATAGACTCTGTGACATTCCTTGGTTATATATAGCCTTAGCGTTTTGGCTTTCTCGAACACTGGTTATAGTGATAAAGAACTGGTCATGTGGACAGACTCAAGACCTCCTGGTTAGCCTGAGTGGTGTAAGCAGTGGTGATATTGAGGTTACACCGCAGTCTTCTCCTTCTTGAGCACAGTGTTATTCTACCAGGAGATGCTGTAATGGACTATGTTTATTAGCCTTTGACCAGGAGGTGGTGCTTGCAAAAGATTACCAGCTGTGATAGCAGCAATGGGATTTTTGCTTGCCTTGTTTTGTCTGGGATGGAGGGTACTCTGGTTTCTCAGGCAATGGGTGGGGTCGTATAGCTCCCAGAAGTTTATATCCTCCTGGGACATAAAGGCAGGTGGCAGGGCAAAGCTCAGTTGGGGCTGGGTCAGGTGAGTGTGCACTCTGAGTCTCCACATGCAGGGCAAGTACAACCCCTCTTGGTGTTGGAGGATGCAGTTGGTTTTCAGGTCAAATGTTCCAGAGGTGATTGTTGCTGCCTCTGCAGCACAGAAGGGTTTGTGCAGGGAGTGGGGAATAGCAGGTGTCAGTAAGCCCCACAGAGATCCCAGTCATTCGGTGAGGCAGATCCACTCCTGCCCTGTTCCACTGGCAACAGTGAGCTAATTTCCAGACAACCTGCACTCAAAACTTGCAAATGCCCCAAGTCATAAGCTTTTTCCATGGAGAGAACAACCTGGCTTTCAAATCACATCAGTCTCAGTCCATCCACAAAGCTGGGCACCCAGCTCCTGCACTCATAGCTGCAATTCACTTTTCACTGGCCTCCCACTGGCCCTGGCCAAGGGAGTTTGTGCCCACCAGAGGTTATATCATGAAACCCAACTGGGGCTTCTTTCAACCTGCAACCACTGCCTGAACTAATTAGCTGACCTCCACAAGGTTCCCTGTGAGAAAAAATATGGAATGGCTTCCCTTGGTTCATGCTGGAGACTGGGAATGCATGCAACGGTCTTCCCACAGCTGCTCCTACTTTTATATTCCATGACCCTCCCCAGGTCAATTTCTGCACTGAGTAAGGATAAGGCTTTCCCTTGTGGCCTGGACTTTTAGGCTCCCTGGTAGGGATATGTATCATAGAGAAATTCTCTTCCCGCTCCTACTCTGGGGACTTGTAGCCCTTTACCTGACTCACAGTGTAGACTGTGGTATAGACTGTAGCCTGCTGTTTCCTTCAAAGAGTCTGTGGATTCCTTCAGCTTTTCTGTTTAGTTCCTGCATTGCTTCTTGAAAAAAGGTTCACAGTGTGAATATCTACATGCTATTTTGTTCTTCCAAGTCAGAGAGGCGTGCTAGCAATGCCTCTAATCTGCCATTTGGTGAGAAAAATAAATGAACTTTTTAATTTCAATTAAGCCCAATTCATTAATTTTTTTATATGGATCATGCTTTTGGTGTTCTAAGAAATCTTTGACAACCCAGATCACAAAGATCTAGAAATTTTATAGTTTCAGGTTTTACATTTAGATTGATGATCCATTGTATGTTAACTTTCTCTTTTTTTTTTTTTGAGATGGAGTCTCGCTCTGTCGCCCAGGCTGGAATGCAGTGGTGCGATCTCAGCTCACTGCAACCTCTGCCTTCCGGGTTCACACCATTCTCCTGCCTCAGCCTCCCCAGTAGTTTGGAATACAGGTGCCCACCACCACGCCCAGCTAATTTTTTTTTGTATTTTTGTAGAGACGGATTTCACTGTGTTAGCCAGGATGGTCTCGATTTCCTGACCTCATGACCTGCCTGCCTCGTATGTTAACTTTCATATATGCTACTAGGTATGGATTTAAGTTCATTTTCTTGCCCATGGATTTCCAATTGCTTGAACACCACTTGAAAAGCCTGACCTTTCAGCATTGAATTGCCTTTGCATTTTTGTGAAAAAAATATTTATGTGTGGGTCTATTTCTGGATGCTCTATTCTGTTCCATTGATATGTCTATCTTGATGCCAATGCCACACTGTCCTAGATTACCACAGCTTTATAATAAATTTTGAAATCAGGTGTCATTAACCCTCCAATTTTGTTCTTTTTCAAAGTTGTTTTGTCTATTCTATATCCCTTTTATTCTCAAGAGAATTTTATAATGTTTGTCAAATCCTTTCACAAAATAAAACAAAAGCAAAAGGAAAACCCTGTTGAGGATTTTATATGGTTGTGTGAAATTATAGATCAATTTGAGAAAAGTTCAGGTCTTAATAATATCAAGCCTTCTGACCTATTAACTAGGTATATCTCTCTAAATTCGCTTTTAGTTTTCAGAGTACTGACATTTATTCCTATGTATTCTTTATACCAAATACAGTACCATTAAAGAAAATAGGCCTGTGATAGCAATATAAAAACTTTAAACTGTCCCCTATATATCTCTGAAATTTTATTCTATTTGGGCAAAATATATACGTTGCCTTTTGGGATATCTTTCTATTATTTTAAAAGGATTTCTGTCAATATGCCTTTGTTCCATTAAAATAACCATTTTCTTAAACTTGATTTGTATAGCATTTTGCACAGCTCATTTTTTTATGAGAATTTTTACACACTACATATATAATTCTCGTCTATTTTTACATCATGTATTTTGTGAAGTTAAAGATTTGGCAGTTAAATGGCTTAACAAGTTTTTCAGATTCACAGCTAGTCATCAAAAAAACCAAGTGTAGAAGTATAATACCTATTTCCTTGAATTACAGGACACTTGATTGTGTTCCAGTAAATTAACTTCGAATTTTTTTCCATTTTTAGGGATGATGAATTATTGGCTTTAAACAATGTAACAATGAAGTGCATTTCTTATGTGCTTTGCTGTTCAGTTAGCATAAAGAAAAAACTTTCTTCTTACTGGTTCTCAGAGGTTATCAGACAAAAATCTTATGATAATTGCCATCCTGCTTATCAAAGGGCAAAGCCCAGGGTTATGATCTTACAAACAAGTAGTCACTTTTGAAGGGACTGATATAAGTTTGTGTAATCATCCCTCTAATTGTTTTATTACAAATTTTTTTCCCAAAGAATTAAGATAAATGGTAATTGGTAGTACCTAATAGTTAATTAGTTTACCCTAATTAAATATCATATATTTCAACAAACATGTAGCTCCTTCAGAGTTGCAGTTTTAGCAATTGAAGTTGAATATTTCAATATGCCTGAAGTTTCAAATATTATGCCATGATGCATTCAAAAATGATTAAATTCTTCTCACTAAAAGTGCTTTCTATTTTATACATTTCAAGATAGGTACCATTTTAGGTTGCAACATCTTATGATGGTTTCTAAGGTAATGTTGATTTCATCTTTGATGCAGAAAGCAACTGTCACTGGGAATTGACTAAGCTTTTTGTTGTCAAAGGTTACCACTATTTTGACACCACCCTGGTATGCCAGTAAATGTTTCTCACTTCATTATCACGCCGAGGCCTTTATAATATTGCTACTACAGGATGAAACTATTTATTCACTTTTGGTTTGGATGTTTGTGAGCATGAATGATTGTGGCGAATCAAATGTAGTTGTTAAAAAAGGGTTTCCACTGATGAATAATAAAATCCCTCAGAGCTATGGGTACATGTATTTTAAAAAGGTACATTTATTTGATTACCACCAGATGTTTGTAGTGTGTTCCAGTTGCTTCCCTATTAACTGACTTAAAAAAATAATCATTAAACCAAGACTTCTTCAACTTTCTAAACATGACTGAGTTTTATTTAAATATAAATTCAAACGTATAAAGTATTTTAAAAATACTAAATTATGTTTTTAGAATTCAGCTTATTTTAGAATTAAGGGTTGACTAACTTGGATTGTTTGTTATGTTGCTTTTTGCTAGGTTAGAAGTAACTATTTTAAATATACGGCAGAAGACCTACTTCTAAAGCACCTAAATGACCCATTATTAAAGATCTGACTTTTAATAATTAGACACTGTTTTTGTTTAGCTGTATACTTCAGAGTTTTTCTAAAATACTAAATTCCCACCTTTTTTCTTTCCTAACAACAATGTTGGACTTGTTCTAATCTAATCAGCTTTACTTGAGTTTCTTTCTAAATTGCTTTTAGGGAGAATGACTTAAATCACTGTTGTTCAGATTGATAGTATATGATGATTTAACCCTGAGAACTCCAGTGCCATGTATTTTGGCTTCATTCCAAATCACCCTGAGATATATGTAGGGTGTACCTTGTCTTTTCTGAAATCATGAAAACTGCAGTTTCAGGTTATGTGCTACCTGCTTCAAAATAATAAACTGCCCTATCTATTGCCTTCATGCATGAACCTATGAAGTGTTTCCCATGATTCCTTTAAAACTAAATTGGGAACATGTTCTGTCAGTGGATATTCATTTCAGTGGATATTTATTTAAGTGTATGGGTTTGCATGCTGTTGTTATATTTGTTTTAGAAGTGGATTTTCACAGGAAACCAGCAGTGTTTCCATGTACAATTTATGTCTAATTTCATGTAGATAATTATTGCTGTCTCTACCTTTTCTCTAAGTGTGTATAATTGAATACACAATTATTTATTTGTACTCCAAGTTACTAAGTAGAGTGTCAAGCCAAGAGCTTCTAGCATAAAGCAGTCTCTTTGGTTAGCATCTGAATATGGAAGCCAGACTACGTGAAGAGTATATTTTAAGATTAACAATGTTTTGGAAGCACTTTTAAAAGAAATCTTATGACGATATTTACAACTCTCAGGCTTAAATCAAAGGACTTGCCTTGCTGGAGAAGATCTGAGAGATAAGAACACATAAAGCCTCAGTGGTAAATCAGTTTGACATAAATAAGGTTTCGAAATGTTTAAATTCAGTGTAACTGGGTTTTTCAGTTTACAGAATGCCAAATGGTTTGTTTAACAAAACATTTCATGATATTTCTCTAAGGTTTCAGTAGAGAGAAAACCAGAAAATAAGAAACAAGACTTTTGAAATTTAGAAAATCAAATAGAATATGTATTATCAATTTTAACAGAAATGAGAATTTTTAATTTTCTAATTTCAATCTTTCATGTATACTCAGCAACTTTTATAATAACTATAATATTTGAGATATTTGGGGTGTTATGTTTGAAAACTATCCTAAGGCCATTTTGGCATACATAGACATTTGTATCTCTTTCTCTCTCTCTAGATATGGGTAGATGGAGTTATCTCATATATAAATAGATATCGCATATCTCTTGGTTGATCATTTTGAAAATTAATTTAGAAAACGTAGTTTAAAATATGTGTTTTGATGACAGCCTGTAGGTCCAGAAATAATATGTTATGTATATGTATATGTGTGTGTTTAAACAAATGTAATATATATGCTTTATTTCAGGGAATATCCTTTCAAAAATATAAAAACTTATAAAACTAAAGTTACTTTAAAAGAGTATATTTTAAAAAATAATATAGCAAACTATCATTCAATTCATTCAGTATGTGTTAAATTCACATTTCAAATGAGACACGGTGAGTTTATATTGTTTTGTGATATCTCATCCGAAAGAGACAAAGCAGACTAAAAGAGAGGATAAGGGTTTGGGGGGCATAATGGTTCTGAGCCCCCTGTGTGAAATTTTGATTGCTCTAGGGTTCAGTATCTGGGTAGGAGGCTCTACTTTCTTGTGAGACTACCCACAGGATTGACTTGATTCTTACCTTCCTCTCTCTAGTTCTTGTGACTCTTGGCTTAGTATCAATGGTCAAATTAAATTCTTCAGGCCAGGAGAAATGAGGTGGCCCTTACAGGCATCCCCCCAGCAAACAATCTTAGACAGTATTTTATCAACTGGGAAAGCAATATTTATAGATGCCAAAAGATAAAAGACTTTCTAAAAAAAAGAAAAAAATTCAAGTGTCAAACATGATAAAGAAGCAAAGGAAAAGGAAGAAGAAAGTTACAGAATTGGCTGACCTAAGGGTTATTAGCAAGAATTTTCTATATCTACAATAATGATATTTCAATAATAAGTACTTTTAAAGGTTTTTGATTAGTTAGATGGTATAATGTCAGTAGGATAGAATAGCCAAAGGTACGCTGATAGCAAGGCATTAAAAGATATTTAGGGCTGGGGCCAAGTTAGTGCCTCATGTCTGTAATCCCTACACTTTGGGAGGCCAAGGCAGGTGGATCACTTTGAGCCCAGGAGTTCAGGTCCAGCCTGGGTAACATGGTGAAACCCTATCTCTGCTTAAAATACAAAAACTACCTGGGCAGGATGGCAAGCGCCTGTAGTCTCAGCTACTCTGGAGGCTGAGGTGGGAGGATGGCTGGAGCCTAGGTGGCAGAGATTGCACGGAACCAAGATTGTGCCACTGCACTCCAGCCTGGGTGACAGAGCTATACCCTGTCTCAAAAAATAAAAATTAAAAAAAATACTTCATGGGCAGAATGTGGAATATTTGTTAAACTATAGGTTGGAGGAGTTTTAAAGAAAAGGAAGAAAGAAGAATAAGAAAGAAAAGAGGTTCATTTAATGAGCCCCTACTAGATGCCAGAACAAAATATAAATTGAATAAATAGTAAAAATAAATGCTACATTTTTTTTTCTTTCTTTTTTTTTTTGAGATGGAGTCTCACTCTGTCGCCCAGGCTGGAGCGCAGTGGCCGGATCTCAGCTCACTGCAAGCTCGCCTCCCGGGTTCACGCCATTCTCCTGCCTCAGCCTCCCGAGTAGCTGGGACTACAGGCACCCGCCACCTCGCCTGGCTAGTTTTTTGTATTTTTTTAGTAGAGACGGGGTTTCACCATGTTCGCCAGGATGGTCTCGATCTCCTGACCTCATGATCCGCCCGTCTCGGCCTCCCAAAGTGCTGGGATTACAGGCTTGAGCCACCGCGCCCGGCCACAATACTACATATTTTAAGACAGAAAATATATTTGAGATGTTTGTACTCATTTCTTACTAAGAATCAAGTCAGCAATTGGGGGAAGAAATAGATATATAACAAAAATAATTCATTTATTCAAATTTATTTTTGTTAGTTCGCAGAATAAGAATGCAAATGTCTTGGATTTCATTCTCCAGCAATTAGCAGTATATTTTTAAGCCAGCTGGAGAAAATGCTATTTCTGGGATAACTAAAATCTTGCAAATGAAAACTCAAGATCAAATAATCAGCTATGCAAGGTAGTTCACACCTGTAATCCCACCAGCTTGGAAGGCTGAGGCAGATGGATTGCTTAAACTCAGGAGTTCAAGACTAGCCTGGGCAACAAAGTGAGAACTCATGTCTCCAAAAATAGATAAAATTATCCAGGCGTGGTGGTTCATACCTATAGTCCCAGCTACTTGGGAGACTGGGGTGGGAGGATCACTTAAGTCCAGCAGGCTGAGGCTGCAGTGAGCTATAATCACACCACTGCACTCTAGCAAGACCCTGTTTAAAAAAAAAAGAAGAAGAAGAAGAAGAAGAAGAAGGAGGAAGAAGAAGAAGATGAAGATAAAAAGAAGAAGAAGAACAAGAAGAAGAAGAAGAAGGAATCTATCAATATATAAACTTCAGTATATTGCGACAAATGTTTTTGTTGGCAAAAGCAATTTTGATATAGACAAGAGATCCCTTCTCTATAGTCTTTTAGAGATTTTTCTCTCTAGGGATTTATAGTCTAGAGGCCTAAAACAAAAGTGAAAGTAGACTTAAACCTTTCTGTTTTCCTGTCTTTTCTCTTCTTCTTCCTTTTAGCCTAATCACCAAATATTTATTTTTGGACACTGGGCTAGGTGCTATGGAACAAGAGATGAATAAGACATAGTCCCTGCTATCAAGAGGTTTATCGTCCAGTGGGAGTGATAGAATAAATAAAAACAATAAATTAAGTGTTGTGGCTTTTTCATAAAAATATGTACCTATGGGGAAAAAGAAGGAAGCAGTTAATTATATGTATTAGTCTGCTGTGTCTCTTTTGGATGGCAGTTTAGATGATTATGAGCTTGTATTTGCGAAGTGGACAAAGTGAAAAGAGTGTTCCAGGTGGAAGCGACAATACAAACAAAAGCAAAGTCTTAAAATAACAGGTGTTTGCTGAAACCCACCCCACGAAAGGAGGCCGTGCTTCATAGCATAAAAGGCCCAGGGAACTCAGTTTGTGACATCAGGGAGAAATGGAGGCATAGGTGAGGGTGGTTTTCCCTGCTTCATGGGCATATACTGCGGTGGTACCTATGACTGATTCAGGGATAAGGGGTGGAAAGTGAAGGGAGGATACTTGCTTTCTCTCTCCATCACACCCTGAGTTTTCACTGCAGGAAGGAAGGGAATGAGGGAGCCCCTATTCCCTGTCTTTCAGAATGGGCAACCAGTTCTCTTCACCACTCCCAGCTTATACTCTTGTAGAGTGTATCTTGAACCATTGGGACTGTTTTTATCCTCAGAACCTGGAGGAAAAATGCTTCATACCCCTCTGCACAAAGCCTTGGCCAAATTATGATTTGCAGGAAGGACTGGCTTGGCCTCAGGAAGGGACCATTCATTTTGATAACATCCAGCAGTTGGAACTTTTCTGTAGATGTGAGGACACATGGTCTGAGGCCCCACATGTGCAGGCTTTGTTTTGGGGGAAAGTGGCAGTCAGATTCCTCCCTGAGGTCTATCTTAGGATTCCTAGCAAAGGGGAGCAGGCTCCCTCAAGTCTTACTCCTCCAGGTCTACCCTGACCTCCCTATAGAGCTTCAGCCTCTCACTTGCCCCCTCCTAAAAATCCTTGCCCTAAACAAGACCCCGTTTCACTCCTGCCCCTCCAATAGATGCCCAGTGAATTTGGGCCCAGTGAGGCTCAGGTACCCGTCTTCCTATAGGATTTAAAGCAAATTAAGGGGAAATCTTGGCAAGTCTTCAGATGATACTGATAGATATATAGAGGCTTCCAGAATTTCACTCAAATATTTGAACTCTCCTGGAGAGACATTAGGTTACTTTTGAATCAGACCCCGATGGCCACTAAGAAGCAGGCTGCTCTGCAAGCAGCAGAGAGATTTGGGGATGAGCTTTGTGTCACTTATAGTGTCAGGAAAGGGGGCAAATATTATCCAACCAGAAGAGAAGCAGTACCAATGGATGACCCTAAATGGCATCCCAATGACGAGGTAGAAGCCTGGAAGAGGAAACACTTTCAAGTGTGCATAATGGAAGGTTTATGCAGAGCTAGGACCAAGCCTCTCAATTATACTAAATTGTCCATGATCAACCAGGGATTTGATGGAAATCCCACAGCCTTCCTGGAAAGGCTAAGAGAGGCCTTGGTAAAGCACACCTCTCCGTCTCCTGATTCAGTTGAGGGACAACTAATCTAAAGGATACATTTATTACCCAGGCAGCTTCTGACATCAGGAGAAAGTTTCAAAAACAGGCCCTGGGACCAGATAGTACTTTAGAGGACCATCTGAAAGTGGCTCCCTTGGTCTTTTATAATAGAGACAGTGAGGCCCAGGAAAGAGAGAGGAAATACAGGTAAGAGACAGAAGCTTTAATGGCCACCAGGGAAGCGCACAAACCTCAGAATTCCCAAGGTGCACCTGTTACCTGCTAAAGATATGGCAAGAACAGTTATCTCTCTTCTAAAGATTATCCGCTTTCATACAAGGTTTAATTTCTTTCACCAGGATTAAATAGCTCAGTGGACAATGTTGTTGTTAGTATATTCCGCTTCTTATCTGTGTAATCTTTGGCTAAATTCCTTGTATAATACACATGTTTAACCCATGCAGCAGGAGCATGAGATGTGAACGTGGGAAAATTAAGAGAAAGGCACTAGAGAGGTCAATTAGGGCAGTTTTGAATGGTTTTCTCATTTTAGAAGTCTGGAGTTTGTGCTAAAGAAACTGGAAAGCTGTACAAGTACTTCTCGTTTTGTTTAGTAATATCATTTTTGCAGTCATGTGGAAGAGGGATTGCAGAGAGGTTCAGGCAGAAGGAAGGGGAGGAGAGAGACTTATAATTATCCAGGCAATAATGAAGATCTGTACTAAAGCAGTAGCTATAGCAATACAGTAATGAGAACCCAGAATTGCATGAGCAGAGTAAAGAAAAGGAACTAAAATTAGTTAAGCTTATGTACTAGCTCTGTAATGACTGTTTTTACTCTTTTTCTCTTTTTTTTTTTTTTTTTTGAGACAGAGTCTTGCTCTGTCACCCAGGCTGGAGTGCAGTGGCCGGATCTCAGCTCACTGCAAGCTCCGCCTCCCGGGTTTACGCCATTCTCCTGCCTCAGCCTCCTGAGTAGCTAGGACTACAGGCGCCCACCACCTCGCCTGGCTAGTTTTTTGTATTTTTTAGTAGAGACGGGGTTTCACCGTGTTAGCCAGGATGGTCTCGATCTCCTGACCTCGTGATCCACCCGTCTCGGCCTCCCAAAGTGCTGGGATTACAGGCTTGAGCCACCGCGCCCGGCCTCTTTTTCTCTTTTTTAGAGATGTGGATCTCTCTCTGTTGCCCAGGTTGGAGTACAGGGCAATCATAGCTCACTCCAGCCTCGACCTCCTGGGCTCAAGCAATCTTACCATCTCAGCCTCCCCAGTAGCAAGGGCTACAGGCTCATGCCACCATACTTGGCTAACTTAATTTTTCTTTTTTTTTTTTAAGAGACAGGGTTTCACTGTGTTTCCCAGGCTGGTGTCAAATTCCTGGCCTCAAGTGATCTCACACCTTGACCTGCCAGAGCGTTGAGATTACAAGCATGAGCCACCACACCTGGCATGTGATGACTCCTTTGGATGTAATATCTCAGTGTGATCCGGTGGGAAGAGCACAACTTTGAGTCTAGACAAACTTGGGTTCAAATCTTAGATCTTCTTGCATTACTTTTAAGAGTTGGGCCAATTTTTTAACTTTTTTGAACTCCTACCCTCTTTATAATGTTTAATACGTAACCTGCAGGCTTGTTATAAAGAACAGATGCTAGCTGTAAAATAAATAACATAGTAGGTATAGCTATATTGTTACTCCTAATAAACATTGTTAGAGCCAAAATTCAAAGCCATGCTTCATTCCAAAGAATACACTTAACACAGACCTAGTCAATAGGAGGCTGCAGCCCTTTAGCCAGAGTGCTTTGTTTAGCAGTGAACACACAATTCATTTTGAGTACACCAAAGTTAATCCCAAGAATTATACAGGAGACATGATCTAACAGCTGTGTTTTTCTGATATATTTACAGCAGTGAGGATGTAAGTGTAAAAATCACTTTTCACCACCATGAAGCATGAACCAGCCAAGAAGTAAAGCCAAAATAGAAGGAGGCAGAGTGAGGAAAAGGAGAGTAAGTCCTAGTTCAGCTGAACCTAAGTCAGCACAAGCAATGAGCTTTTGTTTTTTAGGTAAATGAGCTAAATACTAGTAATAACTACAATCATAACAATAGCTTTTCTTTAACTCAACTTGCATTGAGTCTTCAGTCACTTGTATCCAATAGTATACTGACTAATTAAATCGGAATAAGCAACCTACAAGCTTACTTTGGAATAGCAATAATGTAGAGCTGGAAGAGTTTTCATCAATAAGGGAAAGAAACTACATATGAGCAAGTGAAGACACTCCATGTAGACTGCTTGTTCTAGAAGCTGATCTATTTTTTAAAAAATTAAAAAGGAGAAGGTTCAGTAGCTAGAGTGGAGGCAGAATCAAGGAAGTATTTAGTCCTAAGATGGGAGAGACTTGAGCGTGTTTATGCACAAAGGGAAAGATGCCAGTGGGAAGGAAAAGGTTGACAGTACTGAAAAGAGAGTGGATCATTAATGGCACAAATCCAGAAGGTCACAGAATGTGATGACTATTCCTGTTGCCGTGAAATCTCTAGCAAGGTCTAGGATCTGCTCAGATGGTAGATTTGACTAAAATTGTTCAATGTTTTTATTTTTATTTATATATCTATTTTGGCTTTTCAGAATGCCTAATATTTTTATGTCTCCTTTCATCTTGTCTACTGTCCTAAAATCAAGTGAAGTCTGATAACACCCCACTGTCCCCACCAAAAGCAAACAAACACAAAAATAAACAGAACTAAACTAAACCTCTCTATTCAAACTAGTAGAGATCTTCATGGCCAAAGAATACCCCAGGATTACTAAAAGCGTCTCAGAAGAGTCATTTTGCAGGCTTTCAGTTTCTGCTTTACTTTTCTGCCTGCAATTTTGCACAATCAAATGCACAAAAACAATGGGAAAGGGGATTACGTCAAATGTACGAAAGAAATGGCAGGAATCCAGTGGGAAAGACATGCCCTCCACATTTGGCAGGAGACGTGCTGGGAGGCAGTGGCTTTGCAGAGTGATGAGTCACACTCGAACAGAGGCTCTGGAAGGAATTAGTTCAAGAGAAGGCTGGAGAGCTCCCTGAAATGTATGAGTGCCTCAGACCATTAGCAATGTGTGTGTGATCACAGTGAGACAAAGGAAACCCTGAGATCCGCAGACTTTCTTTCAGGAACAGGCAGAGTGTCCCTAGCTGCTCTTTCCTCCCTGGTGGGTGTAAAACCACAGCCCTTCTGTTTTAGTGGGAAAACGTTTCATGAGGACCACTTTTTAGAAAACTTTGTCTGGGCCAAAGAATGTAATATGAGTGTAAAATACGTAAATAGATAAAGCAAGCCATGATTCTGAAGGAGAGATTGATCTGCTCAAAGGTCAATTGGGCCACAAAATTAATGAGCTTGAGAAAGACAGGACAAGAGATGGGAGAGAAGAAATCTGTGTGTTTAACTCTGAATCAATTAACAAAAACAAGTAAGTGTCTGACTGGCAGCAAATTAGCTAGCATATGGACGAACTCTAAAATAACCCGGCATAGAACAAAACCAAATTTAAATATCAGACTTACCTGTTGAACAGTATTGCAAATATCAAATGCCTTGTACTATAAATCTAAAGTTCCCAATTCTTATGCTAGTAAACTGCTGAATATTTAATACCTTGAGCAGGGGTGGGCCACCTTTTTGAAATAATCTTAAAAGTAAATAAATATAAATATCTATCTACATAAATACCAGCTATGCTATTGATCCTGTTTATGTACAGTTTCATGGCATTCATTAACTTTGAGAACAGTAGTAAAATTCCAATTTTACAGGAGTAAATTACATTTTAAGCTTGTGATATAGAATAACATGAGTCTTTGCTACACTGTATGTTCAGATTTGGCCAGAAAATAAAAGAGAAGTGAGGTTTTTATAGGCTGAACTATCAAAATGTCGCCTAAAACCCCACAAATTGTTTTTTAAGTGAAGTGCCATGAAATAAAATTCTCTAGTAGACAATGCCGTTGACTTTGTCAGTTGGTTTATAAGGCATCATGTGATACAGCATTGTGTTTCTAAGGCATTAAATAATAGATCAAATGCTATGGCTATTGAAGGATGGATCAGCCCTGGGTCATCTAAAATGGATTAAAACTGCTAGTGTAGAGGTAGTTGTGCAATAATGTCAGAACGCAAGTTCATAGTGTGCCAAAACATCAGCTAATTTCTAGCTGTTATAATAGAAAACTGACTTTTTTCATTTCAAAAGACCAAAAAGTAGTTGAGAGGAGGGAAATGTCTTCACTTTGGGAACTTACAGCGAAGACTCAAAGCCCTTACAACACAATTGTGATAAGATGACTTGAATATTTCATTATTCTACTTTCATTTGCTTAGGAGAATAACCTTGACACTAAACTAATGTAGAATAAAATGGAAGTTTCTACAAAGTGTAAACATCTCTACCATGTGACTAGAATGATGTCAGCAAAACTAGTGATCTGAGGCCAACAGTGAGCTGTGGAAGGATGTCCTCTAACAGCAATTGAAGAGAGTGGGCTGGTTTGGCTTTGACTTTTAAAAATTACTAGAGAAGTGTGTTCTGTGTCTCTCCTGCCATTTGAAAGGCACATGTGTACATGAAAGCTGATTGTGTCCATTCTCCCTTTGCATGGTAATTCTTGGCCCTTTGCCTGGTTTACTTTAGAGTTTGTATTACCTCATTAGTTGTGTTTTTCTCCAATGTCCTGCTCTGAAGAGCTTTTCCTGAATGTGAATTTTCTGTCTCGGTCTTCAGAGTTGGCCATGCAGGAATCTAATAATGTCAAACCATTGCCCTCGAGGATGTGATAATAATGACTTTAGCTTGGAGATGGCAACCAATTAATGCAGTATACTCCAGAGGGCTTCTGAAAGACTGCAGTACAATTTCCCCGTTTACAGATAAAGAAACTGAGGTATACTTAGAAATGGAAGAAATAACAATTTTAATGGTCAGATGCCAAAATATTAAGGTAAATAAGAGCTGACATCTGCTATGCACCATATCCTGTGTGAGATACTAGGCTTTTTAAGTATGTTAATTCTAATGATCCCATTAACTTTGTAAATTAAACGGGACTGTTTCCGTTTGCTGCTAGGGGCCAGGGCTGGGATTTGACCCCAAGCTTGTCTCCTTCCAGAGTCTGTTCTTCATCATATCACACAATGCTGCCTCCCCATTGAAAAGATAAGTTTATTATGTTTTAAAGTAGTAGATTGCTTCTTAAAGCATTTTATTAACTATTATTTTATCCACAAAGAATCTTTTCAGTTTAATAGGTATTGTTAACTTTTCGTTATAGAAAAAGAAACTGAGGTAAATGAAGACCCACTGACTTCCTTACAAAGGTTAATCACATTATGGGAAATAAAATTCAGGTGTTTTGTGTTGAAAGACTGTGCCATTTACATTGTCTATTTCAAGTGTTCATTTTTGGATAAACCCAAAGTGTTAAGGTCAATCGATGATACACATATAGGAATTTCTACAAATAACCACATAATTTTACATGCCGTTACCAAGGCTGTAGGTAAGAGGTACTATTGTACGCTGTAAAGAAAAATACAGTTAAATGTTTCTTGAGAGCAGGAACCCTACATCCTCAACAAGTAACATAGTGCCTTGGCAAATAGCAGGTATTCAATAACTATTTGCCAAATAAATGAAGAATAACTTAATAACATTCACAGTTAGAGGGAACTTGTTAGTGAGGATAAAAATGAATAGACAACATTGATTTGCAGTTGAAATTGTAAAGCTGCAACTGCTTAGCCTATCTGTGAGGCCCACTGATGAAAACGAGAGAGAATGCCTTCTCTCAAAAAGCTTCACTGGGAAAATATGGTCTGAGAAATAACTTTTAATTTGAATATGCACATAATCCAAATTCATCTATACAGTAAACATTCCGTAAGTGGTATATACGCTAATCAGTGGATACACCAAAAATGGCCTTATGTCCCTAAGAATTTGTTCTTTCAATCAATAAACACATTTTGTGGAGTGCCTACGATGTGTTAGTCATGTTTCTAAATAGTAGAAAAATGGCAGTAAAAAAAAAAAAAAAAACAGAGGAAAATGTTTCCCTCATAAACCACACATTCTAGTATAAGAAGTGAGAATAAACAAACAGTTAAATATATATTATGTCAAAACAATGGAGAAAACCAAGAAGGAAATTAGTACTGGTGTGTATATATGTGTGTCTACATGTAAGCAGGTGCAGTTTTAAATACAGTGGTGTAGGAGTCCTCACACATAAGATGACATCTGACTGAGGATATGAAGGAGGAAAGAGAGATTTAAATATTTGGGGAGAGGGGGAGATGATGGGAAAAGCATTTTTGAAAATGAACTGGTACATGCAAAGTTCCTAAGGCTGGAGAGTGCTTATATTGTTGGAGAAAAGAAAGAAGTGTGGTGCTGGGAGAGGGCGCACGGTACACAATAAAGTCAGAGCCGTCAGATGGGAATAATATAGTGCCTTACACATGGTTGTAAGGGCTCAGAATTTTCTCAGCATGGGAAATCATTAGTGGGCTTTGAGCAAAAGAATGACATGATTTAATTTGTGCTTCATAAGAATTTCTCCCACTACTTACTGTTTTTTGAATGGAACAGGGCCAAGAGTAAAAGCTATTACAAGGATCCAGGTGACAGATGATAGCAGCTTGCTAAATGTTAGCAATGAAGTGGTAAAAAGTGGTCATATATTGGATACATAGTTGAAGGCAGAATTACCAAGATTTGTCAAGGGACTGGATATGGGGCAGAAAAGAGATTGGTCAAGGATGACACAGAGGTTTTCAGCTTGAGTAACTGAAAGGTTTGAGTTGTCATTTACTGAGACGGGAAGGAGTCAAAGAGGAGATTTAAGAGATTAGGAATTCAGTTTGGAGATGTAAAATAGGAAGCTGGGTGTGTAAGGCTGGAGCTCACAGGAAATGTCCAGGCCTGAGATACAAATTGGAGAGTCATCAGCTCGTCAGCCTATAGATTTATTTAAAGTCCTGAAACTGAATGAACTCACCAATGAAAGTCTGGTTGATAAGTAAGAGAAGTCCACGGATCAATCCATTCCAAGAGTGAAGATAAACACTGAGAAATAGCATCCAGTGAAGTAGTAGACAAAGCAGAATTTGATATTTAAAAGCCAACTGATAAAAGTGTTTTAAGGATATTGATCAATGGTTCCAAATGTTGCTTAAAGATCATGAAGGTGAGAACAGAGAACTCTTTAAAATAATTAACAATGGGACATCATTCCTGACCTCAACAAGAGCTGTTTCACTGGAGAGACAGGGCCAGCTGTGGTTTGGCTCTGTGTCTTCACCCAAATCTTGTGTTGAATTTTAATCCCTAATGTTATATGTGGAGCCTGATGGGAGGTGATTGGCTCATGGGACCAGTTTCTTGTGGTTTAGCACCATCTCCCCTTGGTACTGTCCTCACGGTAGTGAGTGAGTTCTCATGAGATCTGGTTGTTTAAAAGCGTGTAGTACCTCTCTTGCCTCTCACTCTTGCTCCTGCTCCCACCATGTGAGACATCTCATTCCCCCTTTGCCTTCTGCCATGATTGGAAACTTCCTGAAGCCTCCCAGCAGCAGAAGCTGCTGTACTTCTTGTACAGCCTGCAGAATCATAAGCCAATTAAACCTCTTAAAAAAAAAAATTACCTAGTCTTGGATTTTTCTTTATAGCAATGCAAGAATGGACTAAAACAAGACCAAAAATCTAAATTAGATTGGGTTAAATAGAGAATAAGAAGAGAGGAATTGAAGGCAAAAATAAATATACAATTTTATATTTTGATAAGAGAAGAGCCAGTGGGTTAGTGAAGACAACAGGATAATGGACAGTGAGTGTCCATGTGAAAACATCTACCAGCCCACCTAGGAATAGTATGACCACAGCAGAAAAATCAGCCATCATGTTATACGGCTGTGTGGAAATCTATGTCCCTGGTGGGGAGGCATTTCTCAGAGTAAAAAGATGAAGGAAAACTTAACTGACACATTTGAAGATATAGAGTATTTTCCCAGTGACTGACCTGTTAGTCCAGTGGGCCTAATGAATGCTTTTAGGAATTGGAGAATATTAGGTGACAAGGTCAGGTTAGGAGATATACAGAGCCATATGGGTTTGTGGTCCCAGAGACGGGTAACGACCTAGGAGTCAAGGGCTTCTCTGACTAATATAAGCAATAATAGATAATCTTAAGCAAATCATATGGACAAGGTTGTGAGTAATGGAGATGAGGGAGGAGATGGGAGTATTGCCAGGAATATACAGGGTGCTGGGGCATTTGTTACGTGATACCTAGACTTGCCCAAATTTTTCTTCTTTTTCTAGAAGGTAGATTTTTTGAACCTTCTGCCTGACTCCAGTTTTCTTGTATTGTACTGTATAACAGTCATTAAGAAAATATTTGTTGAAAAAACAGAATAGATAAATATGATTCCAGAAGATGATAAAACGATGAATATAGCTTCATCTGAAATGGGGTTGAATAACATGTGGCCGACCAAGACTCCCATTAAAAACAACTAGAAAAGCCACGTAAGATCATAATCAGTTTGATGATGTCAAAGGTTGATGAGCAAGTAAATATGAGAAGAACTAAGTCAGGAGATTTGGATTTGGAGTGCATGGATCATATGGCTGATTTTCTCATCAAAACAATTACTAGATTCTGGAGCTGTACAGGATTGAACACAGCAAACAAACTGATTTCCAGTATCTAATAGTTCTTGAAGTAACTCGTGATCCCCCCTATTTTGGGGACATACAGTCACTGGAATGAATAACCAAGGACCCTTTGGGAAGGACATAAGGGAATCATCACGGCACACACTTTCCATTATGTTACAGGGTTCTTCTTACTGTGGATCCCCGGGGCCTAGTTAATGGTCCTCCAAATCTGAAAGCTCCAAATCTGAAAATTATCTCAGACCTGATAACTGAGCAAGGACTTACGGTATTTTATTTGGGAAATCACCTTCATCTCCCTACCCCTCCTTTGATGCTTTGTTGTTTTATTGATTTTGAGCAGAACATTTTGCTGACTGCATATTTCTTTTACTTATAGGGATGGCATACCCTATTAATGGTCTGCATGGCTCCCTGTGAGTCAAGCTTAATTTGCTTGGCTCCTACGTCACTCATCTTTCACCCTTGTTGGTCATTATAATAATTGCATAACCATAATGCTAATGATAATTGCTTAACTTATTATTAAGCCTTGTCACTTGGTCTCTATTATTGGGATGGGGAAGCCCAAGCATCATCTTCATGGTTATAAATGAGCCCAGGTCCGTGACTGCCTTTCCAACTGACATTTCTACCTTGCAGAACAAAACATCTTCTGAATATTTTAGTGATGCTGGAGCCCCTCATGTCAACGCATGCCTTACGGATTTCTTGAACATGTGGTCCTCTGGGCTTTCTTGTGGAATATAATCTTCTGATGGGTCTTTCAGCCTTACATAATATATTTATTGACATGTGCCCATTTCTTTCAGCTTCTCTTTCCCTTCCTATACTATCTGTCAGAATAATTCAAGCATTTCCACCTTGCTGAGAGTTTTTCACTCCTTTTTCCAGACTTCTATGAGCCCAGCAGTGAGTTTTCCCATATCTCCAATGTCCTAACTAGAGCATCTAGTCCTGCCACAATTTGAATGTTTTGACCCCTTCAAAATCATGTTGAAACTTAATGCCCAATGCAACAGTATTAAGAGGTGTCACCTGTGGGAGCTGATTAAGTAATGAGGGCTCTTCCCTCAGGAGTATGATTAGAAGCCCCTACAAAATCATGTGACAGAGGGAGTTCACCCCGTTCTTGCACCTTTCAGCCCTTCTGCCATGTGAGGACACCTAGATGGTATCATCTATGAGAAATGGGCTCTCATCAGGCAATGACCCTGTGGGCACCTTGATCTTGGGCTTTCCAGCCTCCATAACTGTGAGAAATACGTTTCTGTTTTTTATAAATTACCTGGAGACTTCTGGTTCCAATCTGGTGGCATAGACACAAGCTGGTTTTACTCCCCAACCCCTTTTCCCCCAGAAGACCAAAACCAAATATACAGCACTGAGATTATCAACAGTAATACATCACAACTCAAATATGAGGATAAGTCAATTTCCTGGGTCACAGATAATTAAAAAAAAAAAACTCAGTGGATGGTAAGAGAATCAGATTTTCATATCTATGACAGCCCTCCCCTCATTCTGCCTGGCACCAGACATGTGGAAACTTTTCCCCAAATCATGGTTTCTACACTGGAAAAGTGAGAATAAAGTGAACAACCAGCTTTCCCACCATCTTGGGTTCTTTAGCAAGTGATTCATCCATGCCTCAACCCAAGGGGAGCATCTGAGCACCTGAAGTGAGACATATATCCCTGAGGACAGCCAGAGACAAAGGTGGGAAGTGAGACTACCAACCCCAGCCCTGGAAACTCTGCTCTGTAACTCTGTCAAAGGAGACACCAAATCATAGTGACTGTTTGGCAGCATCATACTGTAGGAAGTATGTTCCACAGGTTTCCTGGGCATGAACCACTAGCCAGCCTTTCCACATGGCTGAACCTCCCTTTGGGACCTCCCCAATTCTAGACAGGCAGCACTCTGATTGGTTACTAGAGCTGATGGAAATCTGGGCTTTAGGCACCATCTAGTGCCAAAAAGGAAGCAGTGACTTACAGAACAAATATAAGACATTCAACAGATAAATTACAAAGATTCTCTAAGCAAACATAACCAATAGTAACCAAAATGAGCCAACAGAGAAGGCTGGAATAAATAATCCTGAAATGCAAAGACACAGAGCTATAGCCGCACAAAACAACAGCAAAGAAAGAATGATGACCTCCCCAAATAGACAAAGCAAGAAAATAGTGACTGACCCTCACAACATAGTGATATGTGAGCTCTCTGACCAAGAATTCAAAAGAGCAGTTTTAAGGAAACTCAGTGATACAGTTTGGATGTTTGTTCCCAACCAATTATCATATTATATTGTAATCTCCAATGCTGGAATTGGGGCCTGTTGGGAGGTGTTTGGATCATGGAGGCAGATTTCTTGTAGCTTGATGCTGTCTTTGTGACAGTGAGTTCTCACAAGATCAGGTTATTTAAAAGTGTGTGGCACCTCCTTCCTCCATTCTCTCTCACTCCTGCTTTTACCATGTGTAAAGTGCCTTCTCCCCCTTTGCCTTCTGCCACTATTTAAAATTCCCTGAAGCTTCACCAGAAGTCAAGCAGATGCCATATCATACTTCTTGTAAAGCCTGCAGAACCATAAGCCAATTAAACCTCTTTTCTTTATAAATTATGCAGACTCAGGTATTTCTTTATGGCAATGCAAGAATAGACTAATACACTCAGTGATCTCCAGTATAACACAGAAAAGCAATTCAGAAATTTATCAGAAAAATTTAACAAAGAGATTGAAATTACTTTTGAAAGTCAAACAGAAGTCTTAGAACTGAGAAATACATTTGCTGAACTAAAAGTTTATTAGAGGCTCTCAGCAGCAGAATAGATCAAGCACAAAAAAAGAATCAGTGAGCTCAAAGACAGGCTGTTTGAAATTACACAGTCAGAGAAGTAAAAAAGAAAAAACAATGAAAAGAAATAAAGATTTTCCCCAGAATACATAAACTTACCTCAAAAAAACAAATCTGAGAATTATTGATGTTCAAGAGGAAATTGAGTAGGAGCAAGGGGTAGAAAGTTTATTTTAAAAAAGAATAATAGAAAACATCCCTAAACTTGAGAAAGAGATATACATCCAGGTACAGAAAGATTAGAGAACACTAAACAGGTTCAACTCAAGACTACCCCACAAAATATAATAATCAATCTCTCAAAGGTCAAAGACAAAAAGGATTCAAAAAGGAACAACAGAAAAAAAAGGCAAATAACTTACAAAGAAGCTCCAATTCATCTCCCAGCAGACTTCTCAATGGAAACCACACACACTTGGAAGTAGGGGGACAATATTTTCAAAGTTCTGAAAGAAAACACCTGTCATTCAAGAATACTTTATCCAGCTAAGCTATTCTTTATATATGAAGGAGAGATAAAGTCTTTCCCAGATAAACAAAAGCTAAGAGAATTCACCATTATCAGACCCTTCTTAAAAAGAAATGCTAAAGGGAGTTCTTCAATCAAAGTTTTCTTTCCAAAAAATACACTAATGTGCACAAAGAAACCATTCAAAGACATAAAATCCACATGTGAAATTAAATACAAAAACAAACCCAGAATACTTCAATACTGTAATTGTGGTGTACAGTCCCCCTTACAGGCCCCCCCTTCTAGTATGAGGCCTAAAAAATGAGTCAATAGAACACAATAATAGCTACAGCAATCTGTTAAGATACAGGCAATATACAAATATGTACACTGAGACAACCAAAAGTCAAAATTTGAAGAGATTGAGTTAAAATGCAGAGAATTTTTAAGGTTTTTTCTTTGTTTGCTTTTATTATTTTTTGTGATCTGTGATAAGTTGTTATCTATTTAATATACGTTGTTGTATCTATATGATATTTTTGTAAGCTTCATAGTAACCACAAAGCAAAAACCTGTAACAGATCAACTAAAAATTTAAGGCAATGAATTAAAATACTACTGGGGAAAATTACGTAGCCATGAAGGATAACAGCAAGAAAGGAAGAAAGAGAGGAGATAAAAACAACCAGAAAACCAGCAGCAAAATGTCTGTAGTAAGTAAGGAAATTTAAAAGTTTCTTGGGACAAAGGAAAATGGAAATACAACACACTAAAATCTATGGGAGACTGCAAAACAGTAATAAGAGGCAAGTTTATAACAATAAATGCCTACATCAAAAAAGTTGAAAGCCTTCAAATAAACAACTAAACCATCCACTTCAAGGAACTAGAAAAACAAGAACAAATAAACCCCAAATTAGTAGAGGGAAAGAAATAACAAACATAAGTACAGAAATCATAAAATTGAGGAAAAAATACTACAGAAAATCAAATATAAAACAAAAAGTCTTTTTTTTTTTTTGAGACGGAGTCTCGCTCTCTCGCCCAGTCTGGAGTGCAGTGGCCGGACCTCAGCTCACTGCAAGCTCCGCCTCCTGGGTTTACGCCATTCTCCTGCCTCAGCCTCCCGAGTAGCTGGGACTACAGGCACCCGCCACCTCACCTGGCTAGTTTTTTGTATTTTTTAGTAGAGACGGGGTTTCACTGTGTTAGCCAGGATGGTCTCAATCTCCTGACCTCGTGATCCACCTGTCTCGGCCTCCCAAACTGCTGGGATTACAGGCTTGAGCCACCGCGCCCGGCCCAAAAAGTCTTTTTTTTAAAAAAAAAGAGAAAGAAAATGGATAAACCTTTACCTAAGAAAAAAAAGAGAAAAACCAAATAGATAAAATAGAAATGAAAAAGGAAACATGAGACAACAGAACTACAAAGAATTATTAGAGAATATTATGAACAACTATATGCTAACAAACTAGAAAACCTCAAAGAAGTTAATAAATTTCTGGACACCTACAACCTGTCAAAATTAAACCATGAAGAAATAGAAAACCTCAACAAACCAACAATGAGTAATGAAATCAAAGCTGTAATAAAAAGTCTCCCATCAAAGAAAAGTCCAGGACCTGCTGACTTCACTGCTGTATTCTACCAAAGTTTTAAACAAGAACTAATGCCAATGCTACTCAAACTCTTCAAGAAAATTAAAGAAGAGGGAATACTTTCAATCCTATTCTGAGGCAAACATTACCCTGACACCAAAACCAGACTAGAACACAAAAACAAAGAAAGATGGCCAGGCACGATGGCTCACGCCTGTAATCCCAGCACTTTGGGAGGCCAAGGTGGGCAGATCACCAGATCAGGAGATCGAGACCATCCTGCCTAACATGGTGAAATCCCTTCTCTACTGAAAATACAAAAAAACTAGCTGGGTGTGGTGGAGGATGCTTGCAGTCCTAGCTACTCGGGAGGCTGAGACAGGAGAATGGCATGAACCTGGGAGGCAGAGCTTGCAGTGAGCCAAGATAGCACCACTGCACTCCAGCCTGGGCAACAGAGTGAGACTCTGCCTCAAAAAAAAAAGGATAACTACTAGCCCATATGATTGAGAAACATAAATGCAAACATCTTCATGAAAATACTGCAAATGGAGGCCAGGTGCGGTGGCTCACACCTGTAGTCCCAGCACTTTGGGAGGCTGAAGGGGGCAGATCACAAGGTCAGGAGTTCAAGGCCAGCTTGACCAACATGGTGAAACCCTGCCTCTCCTAAAAATACAAAAATTAGCCAGGATTGGTGGTGCGTGCCTGTAATCCCAGCTACTCAGGAGGCTCAGGCAGGAGAATCACTTGAACCCGGGAGATGGAGGTTGCAGTGAGCTGAGAGCATGCCACTGCACTCCAGCCTAGGTGACACAGCTGGATTCCATATCAAAAAGAAAAGAGAAGAGAAGAAAATACTGCAAACAGATGATTTTTAATGTTTCAAAACACTGAAAAGATCATCTACCATGATCAAGTGGGATTCACCCCAGGGAGGCTGAAAACAGGATGGTTCAATATATACAAATCAATAAACATGAAACATCACATCAACAGAACCAAGACAAACACCATATTATCATTTCAATAGATGCTGAAAAAGCATTCAAGAAAATTCAACATCTCTTTATGATAAAACCCCCAACAAAGGTATAGAAAGAACATACCTGAAAATAATAAAGGCTGTGTATGACAAACCCACAGCTAGTATCATATTAAAACAGGAAAATTTAAAAACCTTTCCTCTAAGATCTAGAACAAGACAAGAGCAGCCACTTATTTCCCTTTTACTCAACAATATACTGAAGTTCTGGCCAGAGCAATTAGGCAGGAGAAAGAAATAAAGGGCATATAAATTGGAAAGGAAGAAGTCAGATTAGCCTTGCATGAAGATGATGTGATCTTCTGTTTAGAAAAACCTAAAAACTCCACCACAAAACTGTTAGAGCTGATAAACAAATTCAGTGAATTTGAAGGAAACAAAAATCAACATACAAATCCAGTGGTATTTATACACACCAATAGTAAACATTCAGTAAAAGAAATCAAGAAAGCATTTACAATTACTCTAAAGAATATAAAAGACCTAGGGGAGGTCGGAGCAAGATGGCCGAATAGGAACAGCTGCAGTCTTCAGCTCCCAGCGCGAAGGACACAGAAGACCGGTGATTTCTGCATTTTGAACTGAGGTACTGGGGTCATCTCACTAGTGAGTGCCAGACAGTCGGTGCTGGTCAGCTGTTGCGGCCCGACCAGCGAGAGCTGAACCAGGGCGAGGCATCGCCTCACCTGGGAAGCGCAAGGGGGAAGGGAATCCCTTTTCCTAACCAGGGGAACTG
>NW_012112030.1:16235683-16243803 GCF_000951035.1 Colobus angolensis palliatus
AGCCCAAAATCTCCTTAAGCTGATAAGCAACTTCAGCAAAGTCTCAGGATACAAAATTAATGTGCAAAAATCACAGGCATTCTTATACACCAGTAACAGACAAACAGAGGGCCAAGTCATGAATGAACTTCTATTCACAATTGCTTCAAAGAGAATAAAATACATATGTAACAAACCTGCACGTTATGCACATGTACCCTAGAACTTAAAGTATAATAAAAAAAATAAAAAAATAAAAAAAAATAAAAGACCTAGGAATCAATTTAACCAAAGAAGTGAAATATCTTTACTAGAAGAACTATAAAACATTGATTTTAAAATTGAAGAGGGCACAAAAAGTGGAAATATATCTCATGCTCATGGATTGGAAGAATTAATATTATATTATATATTAATATAATAATACTATCCAAAGCAATTTACAGATTGCTCAGTGCAATTCCTATCAAAATACGAGTTATGCTTTTCACAGAAGAGAAATTAATATGGAACCAGAAAAGGCCCTTAACAGCCAAAGTTGTCCTGAGCAAAAAGAATAAAACTGGAGGCATCACCCTACCTGACTTTAAAATATACTACAAAGTCATAGTAAATCAGCATGGTAATGGCATAAAAACAAATACATAGGCCAATGGAACAAAATAGAGGACTCAGATATAAATCCACCTCTTTACACACAACTCATTCAACGAGGTGCCAAGAACATACAATTGGGACAGTCTCTTCAATAAATGGTGCTGGAAAAACTGGATAAACATATACAGAAGAATGAAGCTAGACCCGTATCTCTTACCATATACAAAAATCAAATCAAAATGGATTGTAGACTTAAGTCTAAGACCTGAAACTGTGAAATCACTAAAAGAAAATATGGAGGAAATGCTCCAGTCTGGGCAACAATTTTTGTGTAAGATCTCATAAGCACAGGCAAAAACAGTAAAAATAGACAAATGTGATTGCATCAAGCTAAAAATCTTCTGCACAGCAAAGAAAATAATCAGCAAGGTGACGAAACAACTCACAGAATGAGAAAATATTTACAAATTATTCACCTGACAAGGAATTAATAACCAGAATATATAAGGATTCAAACAACTCTATAACAAAAAAAACCCAAATAATTTAATTAAAAATGGGTAAAATAATTGAATAGATATTTCTCAAAAAAGACATACAGATGGCCATATGAAAACATTGTCAGCATTACAAATCATCAGAGAAATGCAAATTAAAACGACAATAAGATATCATCTCACTCCAGCAACAGTTAGAATGCCTTTTATCAAAAAGAGGAAATAACAGATGCTGGCTAGAATGTAGACAAGGAGAACTCTATCTCCTCACACTCTGCTGGCGGAAACGCAATAGCACAGCCACTATGGAAAATGGTGTGGAACGTTCTTAAAAAACTGAAAATAGAACTTCTATAAGATCCAGCAATTCCACTACTGGGTATACATCCCAAAGAAGGGAAATCAATTTATTGTACGGTTATCTGTACTCCTATGTTTACTGCAGCACAATTTACAATAGCCAAAATATGGACTCAACCTAAGTGTCCATCAGTGAGTGAATGGACAAAGTAACTGTGGTAAATATACACAATGGAATATTATTCAGCCACAAAAAAGAATGAAATTCTGTCACTTGCAACAACATAGATGGAACTGGAGGTCATTATGAAGTGAAATAGGCCAAGCACATAAAGACAAATATGACATATTCTCACTCATATGTGCGAGCTAAAAAGTGGATCTCACTAAAATCGAGAGTAAATCAAAGGTTACCAGAGGCTGGGAAATGTAGAGGGGAAAAGCAGATAAAGAAAGGTTTATGAATGAGTAAAAATATACCTTTAGAAAAAATAAAACCTAGTGTTCAGTAGGGTGACCATGGAAAACATTAATCGATGATACATTTCAAAATAGCTAGGAGAGAATAATTTGAATGTTCTAATGTAAAGATAAATATTTAGATGATGGATATCCCAATTACCCTGATTTGACTACAGATGAATGCATCAAATTATACCCCAAATATATACATCTAATATGTATCAATAAAAATAAGTGACTAAAATTACTCTGTCAGGTATTTTGTTGTATTGGTGGAAACAAACTAAGACAAATCTTGTGTCCCAGAAAAGTGCATCTAAGTAAATAAATTATTGCTTATCTAGTCTTACACTATAGTTCCCTTGACCAAGCAACATCAGAATTCAACCCCAGGATTACTCACAGGGCTCACCATTGGATTCTTGGTGCAATTTTTTAGATTGATAATGTTTTCTTCCCTTATCAGGCCAAGCACATCCCCTACTAGGTTATGCTGGGATTTAACCCTGATTATCAGCCTCATAGCCATGCGTGTGGGGACAGATTCTGAGAGAGACATCTGAGAGATTCTTGCAGCATCTTCTAGCAGAGTAGAAGTGCCAGCTCTTGCTAGGGCAGGATGAGCTATGTCTGCAAGCCCAAAGGCTCACAGAGAGTCGCAGAATTTATATTTCAATGTCCCCTATCCAGGTGTCTCCATCTCATGTTTCAAAATCTCAGGTTTACTCACATGGGCTGAGTTCTTCACATAACAACAGGACTACTTGGGTTGAAATTTCAAACATCTCTGGAATACTGCGACTCCAACAACGAAGTCTTCAGCCTGTGCCTCAAATGTGTCTGCCCTCCCAACACAGGTGAAAAAAGGATCACTGTGAATGATCAGAGCTTTACAGAGAAGCTATCTGACTCTCACATAGCTACCAACTGCTTGTTAACAGCCTTCGCTCTTTCTGATGGGTGTCAATATAACTTAGCAATGACTAGTCAACTCTTCTGAGGTTTTAAGCATTTTCTTCCCTGCCTCTTTCATATTTTTCAAATGTCGACATCATTACATCTGTCACGGCATTTCCTTTCACTAAAACATTTTCCCAGTTCAACACTAGAGAAATCTCTGCCAATCGAACTGAAACTTTGTGCCAGGAATTATCTATGCTCACTTACTAGGGAGGACGGTGTCCTCTCCACCTGCTGAGAGGTCAGTGAGTGAGCCAGTCTTCCACATTCTCATCTTGAGACCTGTTTTCCTGGACTATCCTGATACCATTTGTGTTAATCCCGATATTACAAGAAAAAGACCTTAAGGCCATGTCTTTAAACTTGAAAGAATTTAGCAGAGGAAATGCTTAAGGGCAAGAGGCCTGAGGAGCCCAAAAGGTCTGTCAGACCACAGAGGAAGGAGAGAGGAAAGAAAGTTTGGGTGGAAGCATCCTTGCAAGTCTGACCCTCAAGTGAAAGAGAGAAGGAAGAACGTTAAAACTACGGAGGACTGTCTCTAGAGCCTATGTTTTGCATTATAGAAACATATGACATATAAAATATGAGTAGACCACGCTTTACTTAACATCAGGAAAATTAGAATGAGTATATTAGTTGATCCAGTGCCTTTATAACAAAATATATATGCTTTCTCTTCCTGAAGTTTAATCATTCCATAATATTACCAATGTTTGCTTGTCTTTGCTCAATAACCTCCACTCTGTCTTCTAGTATATTTCGAAAACTGTAATATTATTATTTTGCTAGTTAGATGAATGAAGATATAAAAATGTACATATTATATAGGCACTCTCTGATTCACTTGAGAATCAACTCATGTAGATATGACTATATTAATATTAATTTATAAATAAAATTTCATCTTAAATATCTAAGCCTGAAGTGTATCTTAATTGAAAATGTAGACTCAATTTTAAAAAGTCTGTCAAAAATTAAGTCAAACCATAGACTAGGAGAGGCATATTTGATAAAGACTGTTATCTAAAATATAAAAAGAGGCCAGATGTGATGACTCAAACCTGTAATTTCAACACTTTGGGAAGCCAAGGTGGGAGGACTGCTTGAGATCAAGAGTTCAAAACCAGCTAGGGAGACCTCACCTCTACCAAATATAAAAAATACGTATTAGCCAGACATGATAGCATTTGTCTGTAGCCATAGCTGCTTGAGAGGTTGAGGAGGGAGGATCAGTTGAGCCCAGGAGGTCAAGGCTGCAGTGAGCTGTGGTTGTACCGCCATGCTCTAGCCTGGGTGACAGAGTCAACTTGTCTCTAAAAATTAAAAAAAAGTTAATTTTAATTTTAAAAAATCTGCTCATTTCAGATTTTGTAAAAATACAAAAACAAAAGCAAGAACTTCCCAAAATAAAATATACAATGAATTCTTAAAATCCAACAATAAAAAAAGACCCAATTTTTAAAACGGGCAAAAGCCCTGAATTTATACCTCATCAAAGAAAATCTTCAGATGGAAAATAAGCATAAGAAAAGATGCTCAATATCATATGCCATTAGAGAATTTCAAAACAACGAGGTACCCTACACACCTTTTCAAATGGCCAAAATTCAAGACACTGACTATACCGAGTGCTGATGGGAGTGTAGAACAAGAATATTCATTCATTGCTGCAAAATGCTTCAGCTATTTCTTATGAAACTTACCATACAATTCAGCAATTGTACCCATCGTTATTTCATCAAATAAGTTGAAAATTTATGTCCACATAAAAACTTGTGTATGAATATTTATAGCAGCTTTATTCATTATTGCCAAAACTTGAAAATAACCAAAATGCCCATTAGTAAATGAATGGGTAAATAAACGGTGGCACACCCAGAAAATGGAAAACTATTTAGCACTGAAAATAAATGAGCTATCAAAACATGAAAAGACATGAAAACAATCTTAAATGTATACTACTAAGTGAAGGAAATCAGTCTGAAAAAGGCTATATACTTTATAATTGTGACTATATGACATTCTGGAAAAGGCAAACCTATAGAGTCGATGAAAAGATCAGTGGTTGCCGGAGGCTGTTGGGGAGGAAGAAATAAATAGGCAAAGCACAGACAATTTTTAAGTCATTGAAAGTATTCTACATGATATTATAAAGGTAAATGGATGTTATTATACATTTGTCAAAGCCCATGAACTATACATCAATAATGAGCCCTAATGAAAGCTATGGACGTTGAATAATAATGATATGTCAGTGTAGGTTGATCAATTGTAAAAACATTTACCACTACATTATGGGATGCTGATAGTGGAGAAGGCTTGTGTGTGGCGGGGTTGGTGGGGTGTGGGGTTTATATGGGAACTCTATGTTGTGTACAATTTTACTGTTAAAATGAACTGCTCTTAAAGTCTATTGAAGAAAAAGGAAATTTTCTAGCGGATTTCAGAGAAAGATGTTCATCCTTGATTTAAAAACATAAGTGAGTAAGGATTAAAGAAAAGTCTTATGTCTTCGTATTACCTAAATTTCTGCTTTATTAATAGTCAGAAGAGGACTTTTTGTTTTGATTTTTGTTCATGGTACTGGTGAGATTGATCAATTTTATAATTGCTTGGTTCCTCACAAGATCTCCATTATCATTTTGTCTGTGTGTTTATGGCAAGTACTCTTCCATTTAGGAATCAGATCTATTAACTTCTGAGAAAAATCAATGCATTTTATGTGATGGCTGTTGATGTGTCAGCTTGAATAGTCTGAACCACAGTGCCAAGAAATCCCTCTCAAGTATGTTTAGGATGGGTTCCCAGGGACTCAAGAGACTTGGAGAACTAAAGGGAGCAGTAGCCATTTTTAGCATGCATATACCTTGTTCCAGTTATTCAGTCAAACACTGATCTATGTTCTTTGTGAAGGGATTTTATGAATGAGATTAAATATTCTAATTGGTTGACTTTATTAAAAAGGGAGATTATCTTGTGTAGGCCTGATTTAATCCGTTGAAAGGTCTTTAAGTATGCTGAGGCCTTCTTTCAGTACAGCCTCCTACTAGTCAACAAAATGCCTTAGCCTCTGCCTCTGGGCTTCCGGCCTGCTCATGATCTTCCCTTCCTGCCTGCCTGTCCAGCAGGCTTTGGGATCTTATAATTATATCAACAAATAGACATATAATTGCTTATATGTATGTGTGTGTGTATATATATATATATAAAATCTCCTACTGGGTCTGCTTCTCTGAGTGAACTCTGACTGATACTTTTCTTTCACTGAATAACAAATATTTCATCGAAGTCTGAACTTCGGTAAAATTCAGGATGGAAAAGTAGGGAGGCAAAAGTGAGATAAAAATAGGATGGAAGGAGAAAAGAAAGAAGGGTGGAGTTTTCATTATTGTTTTATGTTCAGATGTTTAATACCTTTTTTAAAAAAGAATGCTTATTTTGTCTTTCAAATGACAAAATATGTCCAACAACTTTTGACATATTGTCTAAAATTGCGTATTAACTATATGCTAGTAGTAGATATCAGTATTGAATCAATAACACTAGGAATATATGAAACATCAACATTTCCCAGAGTGAACCCTTCATTTTGTATCCAGTTTTGTATTACAGGCCAGAAATTTTGCTACTAATAGGTTTATACATGACAATTCTCCACAGTTTAGTGTAATTAGTGCTTTCCTACAGCACATTCTCTTATAGCCTATTCAATAGCATCCAAGCAAAATAGAATTTCTCTTTTAATTAGTGAACACTGGAACACCAATGTATTGGTCCATTTTCATGCTGCTGATAAAGACATACCCAAGACTCAGAAAAAAAAAGAGGTTTAATTGGACTTACAGTTCCACACAGACGGGGAGGCCTAGAATCATGGCAGGAGGCGAAGGGCACTTCTTACATGGTGGTGGCAAGAGAAAATGAGGAAGATACAAAAGCAGAGACCCCTGATAAAACCATTAGATCTTGTGAGGCTTATTCACTACCACAAGAACGGATGGGGGAAACCGCCCCCATGATTCAAATGATCTCCCACTTGGTCCCTCCCGCAGCACATGAAAATTATGGTAGTGCAGTTCAAGATGAGATTTGGGTGAGGACACAGTCAAACCATATTATTTCACCCCTGGCACCTCCAAATCTCATGTCCTCACATTTCAAAACCAATCGTGCCTTCCCAACACTTCCCCAGAGTCTTAACTCATTTCAACATTAACCCAAAAGTCCACAGTCCAAAGTCTCATCTGAGACAAGGCAAGTCCCTTCTGCCTATGAGCCTATAAAATCAAAAGCAAGCTAGCTATTTCCTAGATACAGTAGGGGTACAGATATTGGGTAAATACAGTCATTCCAAATGGGAGAAATTGGCCAAAACAAAGGGGTTACAGGGCCCATGCAAGTCTGAAATCCAGCAGGGCAGTCAAATTTTAGACCTTCAAAATGATCTCCTTTGGCTCCAGGTCTCACATCCAGGTCATGGTGATGCAAGAGATGGGTTCCAATGGTCTCAGGGAGCTCTGTCCCTGTGGCTTTCCAGGGTACAGTCTCCCTCCCAGCTGCTTTTATGGGCTGGCATTGAGTGTCTCCAGCTTTTCCAGGCCTACGGTGCAAGCTGTAGGTGGATCTACCATTCTGGGGTCTGAAGGACGGCGGCCCTCTTCTCACAACTCCACTAGGCAGTGCCCCAGTAGGGACTCTGTGTTGGGGCTCCAACTCCGTATTTCCCTTCCACATTGCCCTAGCAGAGGTTCTCCATGAGGGATCAGCCCCTGCAGCAAATTTCTGTCTGGGCATCCAGGCATTTCCATACATCTTCTGAAATCTAGGTGGAGGTTCCCAAACCCCAGTTCTTGACTTCTGTGTACTTGCAGGCTCAACACCATGTGGAAGCTGCCAAGGCTTGGAGTTTGCACCCTCTGAAGCCATGGCTCAAGCTCTACATTGGCCCCTTTCAGTCATGGCTGGAGCAGCTGGGACACAGGATACCAAGTCCCTAGGCTGCACACAGGATGGGGACCCTGGCCCAGACCACAAAACCATTTTCTCCTAGGCCTCCAGGCCTGTGATAAGAGGGGCTGCCATGAAGTCCTCTAACAGCTCTGGAGACATTTTCCCCATTGTCTTGGGGATTAACATCTGGCTCCTCATTACTTATGCAAATTTCTGCAGCCAGCTTGAATTTCTCCTCAGAAAATGGAATTTTCTTTTCTATCACATTGTCAGGCTGCAGATTTCCTGAACTTTTGTGCTCTGCTTCCCTTTTAAAACTGAATGCCTTTAACAGCACCTAAGGTACCTCTTGAATGCCTTGCTGCTTAGAAATTT
>NW_012112030.1:16248793-16253009 GCF_000951035.1 Colobus angolensis palliatus
AAAGTTTTGCAAATCTCTAGGGCAGGGGCAAAATGCTGCCAGCCCTTTTGCTAAAACAGCAAGAGTCATCTTTGCTTCAGTTCCCAACAAGTTCCTCATCTCCATCTGAGACCGCCTCAGCCTGGACCTTATTGTCCATATTGCTGTCAGGCTTTCAATCAAAGCCATTCACAAGTCACTACCAAACTTTCCCACATTTTTCTCTCTTCTCCTGAGCCCTCCAGACTGTTTCAACCTCTGCCTGTTACCCAGATTCAAACTCGCTTCCACATTTTCAAGTGTTTTCAGCAACGACCCCCTCTACTGGTACCAATTTACTGTATTAGTCTATTTTCAAACTGCTGACACAGACATACCCGAGACTAGGAAGAAAAAGAGGTTTAATTGGACTTACAGTTCCACGTGGCTCGTGGAATCATGGCAGGAGATGAAAGGCACTCCTTACATGGCAGTTGCAAAAGAAAATGAGAAAGATACAAAAGCAGAAACCCCTGATAAAACCATTAGATCTTGTGACACTTATTCATTACTGTGAGAACAGTTTGGGGGAAACTGGCCCCATGATTCAAACTATCTCCCACTGGGTCCCTCCCATAACAATGGGAATTATGGGAGTAAAACTCAAGATGAGATTTGGGTGGGGACACAGCCAAAACATATCAACCAACTCTCCAATAAAAATAATGAACAAAAAGTAAGCTTTTATTTAAAATAGTGAAGTAGTAAAGTTATATATTTATCTCAAAAAGCATATACTATAAAAACATTTTTAACTTTTGGTTTTCATAGATTTATAATTTTAAGCTATATTAAATGCATGCAGAAAACATGCTAAACATCACAAATTTGGAAGAAAAATAGTGGATTTTGCAATCTGCAAGAATTAATATAGAATTCATTTGCTTAGCTGGGCACAGTGGTGCATGCCTGTAGTCCCAGCTACTTGACAGGCTGAGGTGGAAGGATTGCTTGAGCCTGGGAGGTAAAGGCTTCAGTGAGCCAAGATCACACTACTGCCCTCCAGCCTAGGCAGTAGAGTGAGACTCTGCCTCAAAAAAATATAATAATCCATTTGCTTATTGACTTTCTAACTAAGCAATGAGGGAGAGGGAGATACTGGTTTCTTTTTCAAACAGGTTAAGCATCTCAAATCCAAAATCCAATATCAAATGCCCCCAAATCTGAAATTATCTGAATGCTAACCTGATGCCACAAGTATAAAGTTCCATGTCTGACCTTCTGTGGCAGGTCGCAGTCTAAGCCTAGGCACACAATGCAGTTTATTCAGAAAAAAAGACTCTCCCAGCCCCTTCAATGGTGATACATCTTTTTTGCACAGGCCTAGATTCCCCCATCTAAGCATTTTCTCAATGGGAAATAAAATGGCATGTGTGCAGGCCATATTGGCCAATGGTAAGTTTCCTACTGTGTTACTCTGTTCTTGAATCACTATAAAGAAATACCTGGGACTGGGTAATTTGTAAAGAAGAGGTTTAATTAACTCATAGTCCGCAGGCTGTACAAGAGGGGCACCAGCATCTGCTCAGCTTCTGGTGAGGCCTTAGGAAGCTTTCACTCATGGTAACAGATGAAGTAGGAACAGACACATTACATGGTGAGAGAGGAAGCAAGAGAGAGAGAAGCAGGAGGTCCCAGACTTTTAAACACCCAGATCTCATGTGAACTAACAGAGCAAGAACTGTCATCACCAAGCAGATAGTGCTAAACCATTCATAAGAGATCTGTCCCCATGATCCAGTCACCTCCTACCAGACCCCCACCTCCAATATTGGGAATCACATTTCAACTTGAGAGTTGGAGGGGAAAAATATTCAAATTATGTCACCATGATGACCTACATGGGGCAAATGCCTATGTGCATTTCTCTCTGTGAATTTTTGTTCATTTTGTTTGCATATTCTCTGTTCTGTGGTGTAAAGATATTGTTGAAAATGTCAAAAAGGCCTACAGATACCCCATGGGTAACAGTGATAAGAAAAAGAGGAAGCGTTTATGTTTATCTGTAGCACAGAAAGTCAAGCTGCTGGAAAAACTGAACAGTAGTGTAAGTATGAAACATCTCACAGAAGAGCACGGTGGTGGAATGACCACCATATATGACCTGAAGATAAGCTGTTGAAGTTCTACCCTGAAAGTGACAAATAGCCGTTAAAGAAAAACACTACATACAGCTAAAAATAAGGATCTCAACCATGTATTAAGAGTGTAGATCTATCAGCGTCACAGTGAACACATGCCACTTAATGATATGCTGATCATGAAACAAGCAAAGATCTATCACGATGAACTGATAAAGGGAACTATGAACGTTCAACAGACTGGCTGTAGAAATTTTTTTAAAAAGACATAGCATTAAATTTTTAAAGATTTGTGGTGACAAAGCATCTACTGATCTTGAAATAGAGGAGAAATTTATGGACAAATTTGCCAAGGTCATTGCTGATAAAATTTTTACTCCAGGTCAAGTCTATAATGCTGATGAAATATCACTGTTTTGCTGTTATTGCACCAAAAAGACACTGACTACAGCTGATGAGACAGCCTACAGTAATGAAGGATGCCAATAACAAAATAACTGTGCTGGAACGTGCCAATGCAGCGGACATTGCGTAAGTGTAACTTGCCATGATAGACAAAAGCTTGTGTACCCAGTTTTCCAGGAGTCCATTATGATGCTAACAAAAAGGTATGGATCACCAGGGATATCTTTTCTGATTGGCTTCTCAAACATATTTTACCAGTGGCTCATACTTATTGCAAGGAATCTAGATTGGATGGTGACTGCAAAATTTTGTGCTTTCTTGACAACTGTTAATCTTCCAGTGAAAATTCTATCAAGAATAATGTTAATGTCATGTGCTTCCCCCAAATGATACTTCATTAATTCAGCCATATGACAAGGGTATCCTTAGATCAGTGAAAAGTAAATATAGCAACACTTTCTTGACAGCATGCTAGCAGCAGTGAACAGAGGCCTAGGTGTGGAAAGTTTTCAAAAGGAGTTTACCACAAAGGATACTATATATGCTGTTGCCAACACTCGGAACACAGGTTCTAAAGATACAGTTGTGCGTCCCCGGCACAACCTTTGCCCTTCAGTGATGATGATGAACAAGGTAGTGAATTTGAAGGATTCCATATATCGAGTGAGAAAAAATGATGTCAGACCTACTTACATATGCAAAAAACTTACCTTCAAAGTGTTAGTAAGCTGGAGGAAGGGAATAACAAAGTTTTTAACCTCAATAATAAAGCTCCAGTTGTTCATTCATCGACTGATGAGGTAGCTGAAATGGTCCTGAATCAAGGTGATTATGACAATAATGACAATGAAGATGACATTGTTAACACTGCAGAAAAAGTGCCTATAGACAACATGGTGAAAATGTGCGATGGGTTTATTGAAGGACTAGAGCCGTGTGCATTCATAACAAAACAGGAAATTGTGTCAGTTTATAAAATCAAAGGGAGACAGACTCCTGAGACGAAAATCCTGGTTAATAAGGCAGATAACTGGAGGAAACACTTAAAACTCCATCCAGCAGAATGTCTCCTAAACCCTAAAGGACATGGTTTCTGGTCACTCAACTGCTTCTGACATTTCTTCTTACCTAAAAAAATAAAATGCGACATAAAGTAACCTTTTAATCAAAACACAGCATTGTAGGCAGAGACTGAAAGCCTGCCATTGTTTATTGTTGCTGTTGTGTAATAACTGAAATAAGGTGTTCTGGTGACACTACTCTGCTTCTTAGTTACTCTGAACATATTATTTTCTCACTGTATTAGTGGTATGTCCTATTTTTTACTGTTACTTATGTGTGAATAAGTTTAAGAGAATGATTGCGTATCAGTAGCTTATAAATTTAGTCAAGAATGGTGGTGATTGCCAAGGAACCATAGATTATCCTCATGAGTGACTGAGATAGGGACTCCATCACTTTCTGATGGTTCAATGTACACAAACTTTGTTTCATGCACAAAAATATTAAAAATGTCTTATAAAATTACCTCCAGGTTATGTCTATAAAGCACATGTGCAATATATAAAAAAAAAATTGTGTTTAGACTTGAGTTCTTTCCCCCAAGATACCTCATTATGTATATGCAAATATTCCCAAAGCCAAAATTTGAAACACTTCTCATTCTAAGCATTTTAGATAAGAAATAACCTGTATTTCTTAGGTTGTCAGCT
>NW_012112030.1:16253489-16260728 GCF_000951035.1 Colobus angolensis palliatus
TTTCATGTCAAGTTATACTGCATATAAATACAAGATGTAATATACAAAATATAAATGGCATAATTAAATCAAATCGTTTCAAGTTGGTGTCTTTCAGTGTTGTATAAATAATGGGAATATCTCACATCTATATCCAGTAACAGTTACCATGATTACTGATGAAATTTTAGGAAGAGTTGCATTATACTGTATTCTCAAACCAAATATGTGATATATGCTCTCACATTAAGCCATATTGCAAAGGACTTCATATGGCTTGGCTGTGTCCCCACCCAAATCTCACCTTGAACTATAGTTCCCATAATCCCCACGTGTCATGGGAGGGTGACTGTGGGAGGTGACTAAATCATGGGGTTGGTTACCTCCACGCTGTTCTCATGACAGTGAGTGAGTTCTCATGAGCTCTGATGTTTTTATAAGGGGTTTCCCCGCTAACTTCGCTCTGCACATCTCCTCGCTGCCACCATGTGAAGGACATCTTGCTTCCCCTTCTGCCATGATTGTAAAATTCCTGAGGCCTCTCTAGCTCTGAAGAACTGTGAGTCAATTAAACCTCTTTCCTTTATAAATTACCCAGTCTCAGGTATGACCTTATAGCAGTGTGAAAATGGACTAATACAGTAAATTGGTACTAAAAGTGGGTCGCTGCTGTAAAGATACTGGCAATTGTGGAAGCAACTTTGGAACTGGGTAACAGGCAGAGGTTGGAACAGTTTGGAGGGCTCAGAAAATATGAAAATGTGGGAAAGTTTGGAACTTCCTGACTTGGAGGGCTCAGAAGACAGGAAGATGTAGGAAAGTTTTGGAACTTCCTACTGACTTATAGAATGGCTTTGACCAAAATGCTGATAGTGATATGGACAATAATGTCCAGGCTGAGGTGGTCTCAGATGGAGATGAGAAACTTGTTGGGAACTGGAGTAAAGGTCACTCTTGCTATACATTCAAGAGGTGACTTGGGTGCTGTTAAATGTATTCAGCTTTATATATTCACAAAGATATGGTTTGGAATTGGAATTCATGTTTAAAAGGGAAGCACAGCATAAAAATTTGGAAAATTTGCAGCTGAGAATGCCATAGAAAAGATAACCCATTTTCTAAGCAGAAATTCAAGCCAGCTGCAGAAATCTGCATAAATTATGAGGAGCCAAATGTTAATCACCAAGATAATGGGGAAAATGTCTGCAGGGCATGTCAGAGGTCTTCATGGCAGCCCTTCCTATCACAAGCCAGGAGGTCTAGGAGGAAAAAATAGTTTTGTGGGCCAGACTGAGGGCCTTGTTGCTTTGTGCAGTCTCGGGACTTGATGCCCTGCATCCCAGCTGTGGCTAAAATGGGCCAGTATACAGCTCAGGCCATTGCTGCAGAGGGTGCAAACCCCAAGCCTTGGCATCTCCCACGTGGTGTTGAGCCTGCAGGTGCACAAAAGTCAAGAATTGAGGTTTGGGAACCTCTGCCTAGGTTTCAGAGTATGTATGGAAATGCCTGGATTTCCAGGCAGAGGTGTGCTTCAGGGGTGGTCCCTTTATGGAGAAATCCTGCTAGGGCAATGTGGAAGGAAAACAGCCCTCCATATATACCATGGAACACTATGCAGCCATCAAATCACACAATGTGGCCTGTCGGTGGGTGTCTTGGGGGTGCTGGGGAGGAATAGCATTAGGAGAAATACCTAATGTAGGTGACGGGTTGATGGGTGCAGCAAACCACCATGACCCGTGTATACCTATGTAACAAACCTGCACATTCTGCACATGTACTCCAGAACTTAAAGTATAATAATAACAAAAAAGAATGGAATAATAAACATTTTAAATTCTGTTAAGTATAGATTGTATTGAATTACCAATGCAACTTGTCTTAATCCAAATAAGTTTCTTAAAGCTTAAAAAAAAAAAAGTATAACTTAGAAGATCACTTTGGATACTTAAAGTTGTTACTTTTAAAACCTCTAATTGACAAAGTTGATTTGTTATTTGACTTTACTCTCAATCAGATACCTTAATTTTATATTGTAATTTATAGCTATGTGGTTAATCACTTTGAATAATTTTAACTATTTTTAAATTTTAAGTATATTTCGGTTTATATGATTTAAAAAATGTATTAACAAAGATACCAAATCATCTTAAGAACAGCATTGTACAGGCCACATTGTGTGATTTTTCCCTCCCGGTGTTCTCATTGTTCAACTCATACTTATGAGTGAGAACACGTGGTGTTTGGTTTTCTGTTCTTGTGTTAGTTTGCTGAGAATGATGGTTTCCAGCTTCATCCATGTCCCTGCAAAGGACATAAACTCATCCTTTTTGATGGCTGCATGGTGTTCCATGGTATATATATGCCACACTTTCTTTATCCAGTCTATCATTGATGGACATTTGGGTTGGTTCCAAGTCTTTGCTATTGTGAACAGTGACACAGTAAACATATGTGTGCATGTGTCTTTAGAGTAGAATGATTTACAATCCTTTGGGTATATACCTAGTAATGGGATTGCTGGGTCAAATGGTATTTCTAGTTCTAGATCCTTGAGGAATTGCCACACTGTCTTCCACAGTGGTTGAACTAATTTACACTCCCACCAACAGTGTAAAAGCGTTCCTATTTCTCCACATCCTCTGCAGCATCTGTTGTTTCCTGACTTTTTAATGATCCCCATTCTACCTGGCATGAGATGGTATCTCATTATGGTTCTGATTTGCATTTTTCTAAAGACCAGTGCATAAATTAGCATTAGCTGCTTATAACAGGGATTATAATGGTAATATCTGGATTCTACATGAAATTAATTTTGTAAAATGGGTAGTAATACAAATTATTTTAGTGCTCTTTGGAGCATCAAAAGAATAGCAACGTTGGAAAAATTTTCAGGAGAAAGAAAATCTCATTTTGTAGTGGACTACATAAACAAAGAATTATATATCTATAGAATCTCGAGTCCCATTGTTGTTTGAATCCTTCTGTGATGTCAAAATATGATTTGCAAAGGTTAAAAGGTGACTTTCATATAAAAATAAGCACATGCCTCAAATCTATTTAACACTTTAGTGAACCAGGAGGGTGAAGCTGTTTCCAAAAAAGTATAGAAGAAACAAAAGCATTTATGGTGACTGAATAAAAGAATGGTTATAACATTATACACAAAACTAAATAATGTCTTATATGACAGAAGAAGAAAGAGAAGGAAGAGGAGTAGTAATGGTGCGTTTCAGACACCAATTGCGTATCTGCAGGATAGAATATTAGCATTGCTATCAATATTAGCATTGCTAACATCTACCCTTTGAGAGATGTAAAATGGACTAATCAATAGTAAGTAGTAATTCAAAACAAAGGATCATAATCAGGTAATTCTTGAGTGGGCTTGTTGGACAACACTTCAGTATAAGAGTCTCCCTTTGTGATCCTAAATAAACTCTGAAGATTATTCTTGATTAAAAAAATAAGTTTATCCGAGTATTTTGTCAAGTTACAGGCATATAACCAAAGATATTACATAGCTTTTGAATAGTCTGCTTCATAATCGTTTTGTTTTGTTTTAAATAACTCTTACTTGTTCTTCTATTCTGAGGCTAGGGAAAAAAAGACATTTGTTTTTATCAGGTTACATATGTACCACTTATTCATGTGTATGAATTCTACCGTTTTAAGGTCCTAGAATCTGCTAAGTGTCAGATCAGCAAGGAATTGATATTTTATGCCACCTATGAGACTGTGATCTTGTAATCTAAATGAGGTAGCAGACCAGTTTCCTGGGAGAGCTTTTAGACTTTGATTCCACATCTGAGTTACAGCACTTGTTCCTTAATGAAGGGCTTATAGTTCTGATTAAATTGGATGTATTCTCAAATATGAGAAGGTTGTCTTGTACATGATCTTGGCTGTGCAATTGATTTGTGCAATGAAATTCCTATTAAAAAAGGTTTCTATTGAAGCTTGAAAATAACAACTTTGTCATTAAAATTAAAAGGATGTAGTAAAACCATTTTTTGTGAAGTAGTAAAGAAAATACTCTTTAAAATGTGTTTCATTTCAGTCTGCAAAAGCATAATCTAATAAGTTGAGGATTAATGATATGCAAATGATAAGGAGCTGCTTCCTATAACCATCATACATATCGATAATATTGCAGACAAAACAACACACACCTGGATGCACAATAGATTTTCTTCATCAGTTTATTTAGTACTATGCAATTGATTATTGTCTGTCTCTATCTTGGGTCAGTAGTGTGCTTTCATGAATTTGGTGGCTTCTGGAATTAAAAAAAAAAACTGCTGACTCAATTGTCATGTATTGTCTTTATAGTCATCTAGGTGATACCACCTTAAGTTCCAAAGCCTGTACTTTTGAGTCTATTCCTCAGGTACAAATAATTTAAAAACATATGACACATGTCTTTCTGAGAGACTCTGCAACTATTTTACTTTCTTGAAGAAAAAATTTCTGGCCTACAGCAGAGCCTTCCGATAAGCATGAACGAAAAGCTTATAAGCTACCTATTGATGATATAACTGAAAGGCTGGGTTTAATTTATTGAGTAACCATCAATATCAGAATGGAGGAGAGGATTATTTTCCATTAAGGTGCATACATAACTGTGTCATGAAAATTTCATCAGTTTCCCCTGACGGTTGAGTAAGATATGCTTTTATTTTTTAATATAGAGATGCTCCTTCCTCCTCACATCATCTCCTTAGAGTGTCTTCTTGAAAGTATTACTGTCTTGACAAAAGGCCGAATCTTTTGACTTTACAGTGCAAGGTTTTGGCCTTCTGACCCTTAGAACTATAAACCCTTACCTTCAGAATTAGTTCAGTGGCTCTCTCAAGGTATACATGACATAATCACAGGTATAGCAGTTAAGTCTTAAGAAGATATGAGAAGTTTTAATTGTCTATTTTTCAACTTTACCATATAATATGTGTGAAATTCTGTCCAGACTTTGTAGACACTTTTGGGCTACCTTTGCACACATGTAAATCTGAAATGCTGATTCACTGGTACCTTTTGTTTTTCCTCTCTTTTCAATATTGATATCAAAGGTCTTTGGTTAGCTCCCTAAAAGTTTTTAGGCCTTTTGATGTTGCTTTATGAAGGATAAGATGTTACCATATTTACAAGCTAACAAGTTAGTCTGTCAAAGTTCCAGGGTTGCTGGTAGAAGACACAAGACTTCTGGGTCAGAAATAAAGAACTGTTTCTGACTCACAACAAAGCAAGCAGCATGATCTGAGCCAGCAGTTTTAGTGAGATGGGATTTTTCTTCTTAAAATGCAAGTACATTTAAAAATATTAGAAGTTTTGTCTTTGTTTTCTGAGAATATTAGAATTTTGTCTGTTTCTTTCTTTCTTTCTTTCTTTTTTTCTTTTTTTTTTAGACAGAGTTTCACTCTTGTTGCCCAGGCTGGAGTGCAGTGGCATGATCTTGGCTCACTGCAACCTCCACCTCCCAGGTTCAAGCGATTCTCCTGCCTCAGCCTCCAGGGTAGCTGGGATTACAGGCATGCACCACCACACCCAGCTAATTTTGTATTTTTAGTAGAGACGGGGTTTCTCCATGTTGATCAGGCTGGTCTCAAAATCCCAACCTCAGCTGATCTGCCCAGCTCGGCCTTCTAATGTGCTGGGATTACAGGTGTGAGCCACTGTGCCCGGCCTATTACTTTCTATATCAGCACAAATCTCATTTATTTTTACAGGCCTTGTATTTAATATATTAATACCCTCTAGAGTGAGGAAATATTTCATATATAATGAAAGGTCAAGGATTTTATCAGTTATAGACAGACACAAGAGACTTTGTAACCTCAGTCAGTAACATTAGATACAGGTCAAATTTAACAATAAACACACACACATGCACATACACACACATACACACACACACACACACACACACAATCACTGGTCCAAATTCCAAAGTACCTTTTGTCTTTCTAATGAGCATGAAATATTTTCTTAATTGATTTACATTTACAAATAGATAAGTACATATCAAAAATTAATTAGCAATTTCCTCTGTTATCTATGTTCAATTCCCTGATGTTACCAAAGGGTTGTATAACTCCAAACGTTACAAATCGAATGACTTTTTAAGACATGGAATTGTAAGATGTTTCCTATTTGTGAAGTAAGAATTCAATACTGAAATCTACACCGAACACAGTCTCCAGTCTAACAAACACCACTAGTTTGTCCATAAAAAATCAAATAGAGACTATTAGGGGTGGAGCAAGATGACAGAATGGAAGGTCCTGACAATCATCTCCACTGCAAGGATACCAATTTGACAACTATCTACACGAAGAAAGCACATTCATAAAAACCAAAAATCAGAGTAGCACTCTCAGTACCTGATTTTAGCTTCATATTCCTGAAAGAGACACTAATGAGGCAGGAAGAACAGTCTTGCATTGCTGATGCCACTCACCTCCTATCCCGCAGCAGCAGCAGCAGCATGGGGCAGTGTGGGCGGCAGTTTTGGTGCAGAGAGCATGTTGGTGTACTGGGGAGAAGGGAAGTGGCAGTACACACATTGGATTTACGTAGCGCAGATGTTCTCAATCTTGGCTGCATGTAGAATCACCTGGAGAGATTTTTACAAAAATATTCATGCTTGGGACACACCACACCAAATAAATCAGAGTTGCTGAGGTTAAGTGTCAAGTATCAGTATTTCCCAAAACTGCTTCACATAGTTAAATGCCAATGTTTAGAAATACTGATACAGTAAGGGTTTCAGCTTCTAGACATCAGTATATCTGTTTCTGATATTTCTCCTGAAGTCTTCATGTACTTTACATCTAAAACAAATTGCTACTATGTCATTCTTTTAAAATCAGAGGCTTAAAATATATTCACAATTTTTTTATTTCATTATTTTTTAAAGAAATAAATATGTTCTGCTAATATTTGGAAAACTATAGCTAAAATATATCTTGGCAGAATATAAGCGCATTTTCCACATGCTGGTCTGGGCGTATAGTAAACTAGACTCCCATATTGGTTTACACCAATGGCTTTAACATGTGGTCGTGGGTGCAAGTATGTAGGTGAGGGTAGGAAGAGGATACAGGCTAATGTTATTTCAAAGCTGAGAGCAGTTTTTCATATAAAAGGATGATATATCCTTTCTTAAGGAAAAAATTTGTTGTTGTTAATTGGCCTGTGGGTTATACAAAGGTACTGTAAACATCTTATTCTGGGATGAGAAAGTTGAGACAATAAAATGTT
>NW_012112030.1:16260778-16266867 GCF_000951035.1 Colobus angolensis palliatus
TAGTAAACTAGACTCCCATATTGGTTTACACCAATGGCTTTAACATGTGGTCGTGGGTGCAAGTATGTAGGTGAGGGTAGGAAGAGGATACAGGCTAATGTTATTTCAAGGCTGAGAGCAGTTTTTCATATAAAAGGATGATATATCCTTTCTTAGGGAAAAAATTTGTTGTTGTTAATTGGCCTGTGGGTTATACAAAGGTACTGTAAACATCTTATTCTGGGATGAGAAAGTTGAGACAATAAAATGTTATTCTTTCAAGAACAAAAATGCAAAGGGTTAATTTTATTCTGGACAGAGTTTCCAGAAATGCCTCTCACACACACATTTTTTGGTGGCTATCTGAGAGTGGTGTTCTGAATTCTTTGGTGGGGAGATATAGAAAGGGAGGTATGGCGACCCTTGAAATATGATGGCTCTGTGGAAGCACAGTTGAGAATTGTCTGAGGGTACCTGTGGAGCAGCCCAGTCTAGAATCTCTCATATACGCAATCCCGTTTCAAGTGTTTTACTTTTGTGAATGTGTGTGCATACGCTTCTCACCAATGAAAATTTGGGTTTCTCTACACAAACCTTTAGTAAAATCTTGCTAAACCATGTGGGCTGGTCATAGCTGTGCTTTGCAGAGTTAGTGAATACTCTGGGTCCATGCTTGGAAAGTAAAGCCGAAGTGGATGGCAGCAACTGCCTTAGGAAAAAGTTTCCAGAAAGCAAGAGAAGATGCAGAGTAGGATGGAGATGTGATCTGGCACAAGGAGCAAGGCATTGGTAGAGGAATAACTAGAATAATTCTGGAACTGGAAAACATTCCTCAGTGGTTCTAGGAATACCTAGGAAAAGAGTGTTCCAAGACCAGACATTCAGTTACTAAGGATTGATGCTGTTTGCAGTAAAGTGAAGAGTGGCTCCTGATAGCTGAAGAAGAAGAGACAACTGGATTTAATAGGAAAAAAACTACCTCGGCTTTATAACAACAACTATTTATTCTACTAGTCAACAAGCATCCATTAATTGTATTAATTGCATATGTTGATAAATATTATATGCTTATTAATTATATATGTGTGTGTGTGTGTGTGTGTGTGTGTATATATATATATACATACATACAAACTGGGCCAACTATCAAAAATTTCTTTAATGAGGTATGGCATTAAAATAATAAATACATAGTGAAGCACTCTGCCAGGCACTGTATGGATGAAGCTATTAATTATTATCTGCAATGGTAAGTCTTTGATGGGAAAATCAAAGACTTCTGTATTTTTAAAAGTACAAAACAGATTGTCCTATACAAGGTGTACATTTTTATGTTTTAGTTTTATAAAGTGTTTTGCTTAATTGTTATTTTCACATGTAATATTTCAGTTCTATTTCTGGATGCAATTAAATAAAGGAGATTTATTTGCAGCTGATCCGTGGAGAATCCCTTTTAACAGATGAGAGCATAATGAGAGGAGGTTAAATAGCCAAGACAGCCAATGCAGCTGAGGATCATCAAAGATCAGCATAGGAAGGAAATTCAGGATATAGAAGCCATCTGGCCAGAGGTAATTTAGCAAATTCTCAAAAGGAAATCTAGCTTTTGTTAACTTTAGTCACAACACACAACAGAAATGTTTTAAACTCTTTTAATAAAGTGAGTGTTTCAAGATTCTGTGGGAGGATATCCTGTAATGCTGTCTTCAAACATACTGGGAATTTCCCATTCTCAAATATCCTTAGGTAAAGCTAAAAATGAGCTATTGCATGCATGACCCTATAGAATATTCAGTCAGCATACACATTATGAGCACACTTTTTCTAGAGGATATTTGGAAAAATGAAATTATAGCCGAAGTACTTATTGCATAGTTGAAGTTTTGTTATTAATGATAACCCTATATTATATATGCTCATTATATTCCCTTTGTTTTTGGTCTTTACCCTTGCTGCCCTCCCAAGGCCTCTCTTTTCTTGTATTTATCTCAGGCTGGTCCAGTGTTGGAACTGACATTCTCATTAACATTTCTGGGAAAATGTGAGCAATTACCAAAGAAATTATAAAATTCAAGTATTCAATGTTACAGATTTTCATTCATTCTTTTAATTACATCTGAAGATGTAATGTAGTTGTAAACTACATTTGTAAAAATTGTAGTTTACAATTTGAAGACCTAAACCTTCTTGGGTTCCCTAAAATAATTACATTTTTTTCTCAACAAATATTCACTGAGTACCTCTAAGTACCAGACACTACTTTACATACTGGAGATAAAGATAAAACACTACTTTACATACTGGACAATAAAGAAGAAAACAAGACATACTGCCTCTATGAAGCTTATAGCTAGTAAATGTGTGTATCTACATCTTTACATAAAAATATTGTAGTAAAAATAAAAATTTTTAATATAATACACAAGAATGAACACACACACACACACACACACACACCCTTATATAACAGAAAACGGGCATTAAAAAGGTATGTATTAAAAAGTATTCCTGAGATGCTGACAATTGAACAAAGACTTAAAGAATTTGTTTAATGTCACAGAATGCTGTTGTATGGGAACGCTAGAAGGGATTTGAACAATAGTTTGTTTTAATACATAAATTGATAGAATCCTAAAAAAAAAGCACACAGCTAGTTGATAATAATGACATATAATCCTTCAGAGAGTGGAAGACTTCCCAGTAGTGGGAGGGTTAGAAATTAGTTGTTTAATCTAAACCATCCATGCACTTGTTTTAAAGTAAATACATACTGTTGTGGTTACTCATTGAGAATTCTAGATAAAATAACAAGTTTTAAAAATAGACACTTATGAGAGAAAGGGAAATATAGCCAAATAGAAACCTCCACTGATTACCACCTGCCACAGGAAAATCAAATTTATCAACTATCTATGCAAAAGAAAGTATCTTCATAAGAACTAAAACTCAGGTGAGCAATCACAGCACATGGTTTTAAATTCATATCACCGAAAGAGGCACTGAAGAGGGTAGGAAAGACAGTCTTGAATCACCAACACACCCTTTTCTCTTTCCTCAGCGGCAGGCATATGGTGTGGAGAGAGAATCTATGTGCTTGGAGCAGGGAAAGTGCAGCAATTGTGGTACTTCTCATTGAGCTTGGTGCTGCCCTGTCACAGTGGAGAGCAAAACTGGGATGAACTCAGCCAACACCCACTCATGAAGAAATCATTTAGATCAGCTCTAGGCAGAGAGAAATCCCACATCCCAGCATCAGAACTTGAGTTTTGACAAGCCTAGCCACTGTGGGATAAAGTGCTCTGGGGCACTAAATACACTTGTAAGGCAGTCTAGGCCACAAGGGACTGCAACTTCTAGGCAAGTCCTGGTGCTGTGCTGGGCTTGGAGATGGTGGACTTGGGTAGCATTCTACCTAGCGAGACATAAGCTAGGTGGCTAAGGTTCTGCTTGTGCTACCCTTGCCACAAACTCTGGCAGCACAACTCACAGCAACAGTAACCCCTTCCTTCTGCTTGAGGAGAAGAAAAGGAAGAGCAAAGAGGACTTTGTCTTACATCTCAATTACCAGCTCAGCCACAGTAGGATAAGGCAATGGGCAGAGCTGTGAGGTTCTCATTCTAGGACCTAACTCTTGGACAACATTTCCAGATACACCCTAGGCCGGAAGGGAATCCTCTGCCTTGAAGGGAAAGACCCAGTCCTGGCAGAATACATCACCTGCTGACTAACAAGCCCTTAGTCCCTGAATAATCAGTATTGATACCAAGGTAGTACACTGTGGATCTTGGATAAGACTCTGAGACATACCGCCTTCAGGTGAGACCCAGTACATTCCCAGATATGGTGGCTATGGTGAGACTCCTTTGGCTTGAGAAAAGCAGAGGGAAAAGTAAAGGAGACTTTGTCTTACACCTTAGGTACCACCTTGGCCACAGGGAGGTAAAGAATTAAGCAGGATCTTGGGTCCCCAGTTACAGGCCTTGCTTCTTAGATGATATTTCTGGACTTGCCCTGGGCTAGAAAGGAGCCTACTGCCCTGAAGGGAGAGTAGCAGGCGTGGTAGCATTCACCACGAACTGACAGAAGAGCCCTGGGGTTTAAATGAACATCTCTGGTAGTCTCGCAGTAGTCCCCGTGAGCCTACAGTGGTGGCGGCCACAGGGAGACTCCTCTGTCTGTGAAAAGGTAAGAGAAGAGTAAGAAATACTTTGTCTCATGGTATGAGTTCCAGCTTAGCTGCAGTAGAAAAAGTACCAGGTAGATTTCTAAGGAGTTTTGCTCCAATTCCTGGCTCCCAGATGGTATCTTTGAACCCACCCAACACCAGGGGGAACTCACTACCCTAAAGGGAAGGACACAAGGCTGGCTGGCTTCTCCACATGATGTTTGTAGAGTCCTAGGGCCTTGAGTAAGCCTGTGCAACAGCCAGGTAGTGGTTACACTGGGCCTTGGGTGAGACTCACTGCTGTGCTGGCTTCAGGCCTAATGGTGGAGGCCATACAAGTGCCTGTGTCCCCCTGCCCAAGTCTAGGAGGCTCAGCCCAGAGAGACAGACTTCATTCATTTGGGATAAAGTAAGGGAAAAGGACAAGAGTCTCTGCCTGGCAACCCAGAGAATTCTTCTGGATTTTATCCAAGAACACCAAGGTGATACCGCTATGAATGTACAAGAACCAAAGCATTACTGGGCTTGGGGTGCCCCCTAATGCAGAAACAGCTTAGATCACAACACCCAACTCCCTACAAATACCTGGAAAGCCTTCCCAAGAGGAAGGGTACAAACAAGTCCAGACTATAAAGACTACAATAAATACCTAACTCTTCAATGCCCAGATGAAAACCCACAAGAATTACGACCATCCAGAAAAACATGACCTCACCAAACTAACTAAATATGGCAGCAGAGATCAATCACAGAGAGAAAGATATGTGACCTAACAGACAGATACTTCAAAAGTACTGTTTAAGGAAACTCAAAAACATTCAAGATAACACAGAGAAGAAATTAAGAATTTTATCAGATAAATTTAGTAAAGCAATTTAAATAACTGAAAAGAAGCAGAAATTCTGGAGTTGAAAAATGCAATTGATATACTAAAGAATATATCAGAGTCTCTAACCAGCAGAATTGATCAAGAATAATAAAGGATTAGTGAGCTTCAAGACAATGTGAACACACACAGTCAGAGGGAAAAAAAAGAAAAAGAAATTAAAAAATGAAATATGCCTAGAAGATTTAGAAAATCACCTCAAAGGGAGAAATCTAAGAGTTGTTGGCTTTAAAGAAGAGGCAGGAAGAGAGAGAGACAAAGAATGAGAATATTAAATATTCAAAGAGATAACAGAGAACTTTCCAAACCCGGAGAAAGATATCAATATTTAAGTACAAGAAGGTTGTAGAACACTAAGCATATTTAACCTAAAGAAGACTACTAATCGGACTTCTAAAAATAAAGGATAGAGAAAGGATCCTAAAAGAAGCAAGATAAAAGAAATAACATGCAGCGGAGCTCCACTACATTTGGCAGCAGACTTTTCAGTGGAAACCTTACAGGCCAGGAGAGTTTGGAATGACATATTTAAAGTGCTGAAGGAAAAATACTTTTACCCTAGAATAGTATATCCAGCAAAAAATATCACTGAAACATGAAGAAGAAGTAGAGACTTTCCCAGACAAATGAAAGCTGAGGGATTTCATCAACACCAGACTTGTACTACAAAAAAAAAAAAAAAATGCTAAAGAGAGCACCTCAATAAGAAAGAAAAGGATGTTAATGAACAATGAGAAATTACTTGAAGGTATAAAACCCATGGTTAATAATAAGTACTTAGAAAAACAGAATATTATAACAATGAAAACTCTTACGTAGAAAGACAAACAGGTTAATCAATCAAAAATAATAACAAACAGGTTAATCAAAAATAATAACTACAACAATTTTTCAAGACATAGACAAGTACAAGACAACATAAAGGGAACAACAATAAGTTAAAAAGCAATGGGAAGGAGGGGCGGAGCAAGATGGCCGAACAGGAACAGCTCCAGTCTCCAACTCCCAGCGCGAAGGACACAGAAGACCGGTGATTTCTGCATTTTCAACTGAGGTACT